>NC_135693.1:6667497-6789997 GCF_964276395.1 Gasterosteus aculeatus | reverse complement strand
TTATTTTTTATCATTAGCTGTGTTAATGCATTTGGCGTGAATTTTGGTTTGGTTTAATGTCAGCTCTTACAATGGGGCTATAATAAAGTATGTTGCCGTATGTTGTTGCTGTTCATTTGAATAAATAGCTACTAGAAATATTTAACAATGTTTCATCACAATGTTTTAACAAGTATTGTTTGCAGCGGAGGGCCGGCATTGCTTCATTAAAATAGCAAACACTGTTTGATAAACAGCTTGATAAGACTCATCTCAGCGTATGGTTTCCTCTTATGTGATATGTAACTTAATGACGCTGAAAAGGTAACCTTAATAAATAGATCAATAGATTCAAGCGTCCAAAAAGATGCCCTGTTTTCCCTTCAGTGGCTTAATACCATTAAAGCCACTGCACACTTCAATATTTTATCTTTGTAACTTCTGCTGAATCAGTTTTACATCATGGATACATCCTTCAAATATTTATCATAGACACTGTTTGCTCCTCTGAAATCCCTCAGATCATGCAAAGATTAGATAACATACATGCAGGCAGGGCACTCAGTGTGGGCTCCATTCGTAGCAGCGTGCTTAGAGAAAGGTCAGCTATTCCTTCAGGTGGCTCAAAATGAAAGATTATCATGGTGATTATGTCACTCTGCTTACATCCAGCCTCCCAATAGAACTCCCATCCTCAGCTAATGAACGACTGCCACTTAGACACGTCACAATGGATGCCGCAGCGCAGTCTGTCTGGCCAATAATCAAAAAGACAATCTGAGATGGGATCCATGACGACCGATCAGAGTGTCAAAGCAGACAGGTGCTCAGAAACCAGGTGAACGTTGGGTGAAGCGGATTGAGATGCAGACTCTGCAGTTGGGCTTCATATATCAACCTCCCACTCTGGGTGGACAGCAGCTCCGGCTCCGCCCACTCCTTCACCAAGATACACTCAAGGGTACGTTTCTTTAAAAATGGCCTCTGTGATACATGTGTCGGATCCAATCAAGCCAAACGGCGCCACGCCCTCGCGTCGGGCCTGTCACACGCGGTGTGAGGGCGGGACAAAGGTCAGCCAGTGAACCACCAAACAACCATCTGGGACTCATTAATACATACTTTATTTTCAGGAATCTTGTACATTCAATTTTCTGTTATGTTCCTAAAATAAGTATCCTTTATAAAAAAAAAAAAAATTAAATACATGGACATAAACTTAAATGCGGCTCCTACAAAATGACTCAACTGAGTGGACATTATTAGTACATTTGACCAAAATAATCCCAACTCAAGTTCCTTAATCTTGTTTTCTTGCTTTCAACCCCATCGCGTGAATGGATCCGTGGATGGGTTTTCCTCAGTTGTCTAAAAGTCGACCTGCGAGCTCACTAACTGTCCTGATTTCATTTGTTGACATTTTTCAAGTGTAAACCTTTTAATCCTGCAACAAACTGGTCAAAACCTCAACTGCAATTAAATAAATAAATATTCAGCGTCCAGATAAAAGTGTGTTTCAGAATAAACTAAATTTGATCGGATTCCGACACCACTTCATTCCTGACTTTGGGACTATGAGTCGTCACCTGAACCATTATCATGCAGAAATGATCACGTGTGAGCGTCACTGGGAAGCATCCGCACCCTCACATTCTCATTAGGGGCGCAAACACGTCCCCCGTCCCGCGCGATGAACCTTCTATCGCCTTTATGTCTGTTAAATCAATACATGGAGCAATCCATTGATCAACATCACACCATCATAGATCATGAAGATATTTGGGATGTTAGTAGAGTAAAACATATGTCCTTTATGATACAGTAACACAAAGATATCAACATACTTTTTTTCTGGCTTCATACTAGAATTTGAATATCAAACTGATTAGTCGGACTCCCGGAGAGGTTGTACAGCTTGGACGGACTGGCAGGTGTCAGCATGGCGTTCAGACTTTACACTGACGCTGTGTTTCTACAGAGAAGGTCTCCTCTGTCATGCTGACGGCGCCCAGATATCACTAATTCAAGGTTAGTCAAACAGCGGTTTGTTTGGTTGCCGCGCGCTTGAGAGGCTTTGCCCGTCCTCGCTCGACAAACGCTTTGGCAGAGCCGCTCGAGCTTTGCAGCATTTTGTCTTGGAGTGCGACCCTGTGTGGCACACAAGGAAAAAGGCCGGACTGCGAGCCAGCTGAGGGCAAATCCACCAAGAACAGCCGGATTCAGAGAGGGTGGATATGTATGCTCCGAAATGCTCCTGAGAGTTATTCTGTCAATGTCAGTCCCCTCAAATCAATAACCGTGCAGCTCTTGCTGTGCTCTTTAAGTTGGGTCAAAACTGAATGCAGTGTGTGTGTGTGTGTGGTTTTTTCAAACCCTCTGTACTGTATTGTGGCTTCAAACTGCACTATTTTTGCAAACATATCAGCTTAGATTTCCTCGGCAATCTCTCCGAAAGGAAGTGGGAGGACGAGCGATAAATGGCAAATTAAATGAGGGAAAGGCGGGTGGGTTGGGGGACGGGGGGGCACCCAAAAGAAAAAACATAAACAAGGAAATTGATAAACAGGAGAAGGCGGTGAGAGAAAGTCGTAATTGCATTTCCATCCAGTATGTCTGGTAAGATGGCAGGCACTGTAAAAACTGCTCTTTCATAAGAAGAGAATAAATTCAGTTGACTGTCAGGGTGCTTGGGACTCAGAAGAGGCAATTTTACTCTTCATGGCTTCTCACAAGCGCTAATACTGTTCAAGCAAACGGTCAAAAGGTATTATTTTTACCAGAAATACTTCCATTTAAGCACCGCGTCGACAGATAATGGAAAAATGTGCTCCAGTGATTCAGTCTACTGACGTCCAAAATAAGGAACTGAGCAACTTCCTGGATTTCTTTAAACAGTTTTAACTTTGACATGATTGAAATGCAATGTTGGGAACCTTTATATTTAGGTTCCTCTCCTGAATAATCATTGTTATTATCCTGCTGAACACGGACGCATTAAATGTGGCTGCTGAATGCGTAAAAGGTACAAACGACACAAACAAACTACAAATAAATAAAAAAATAAAAAATATATAAAGAAACAACCACCAAGAAACCAGATGACCACGACTGAGACTGACGTTTTTAGAAATAAAGACTATTTACACCCGTATTAGTATATATAGTTAGTTACTAGTAGCATTGCTACATGTAGCACGAAATCCAACCACACTGAAAATGCTAGTGTTGAAATGGCTGCACATCCACTCACGTCTTTTGGTAAAGCTTTGTAAAGCAGCCCACATAGATTACAGCTGCATCAGAGGCTGCTGGTGCCCTTTTAGCAAACATGTGAGAATTGTATTTGGCAATAAAAAAGGTTCACGATAAATAGCTCTGTCATTTCAATACCTGGCAACGACTAAAACCAAATGGCTGCCACATGAATGTGAACATGTGCTCCGCCTGACAATGTAAGCAGCGCGCAGTGCGCTGTATGTGTACTCCCTACAACGCAGAACACAGTGCACAGAACAACGCATAGGGTTGCTTTTAATTTGTGTTTCACTCATGAAAAGGGTCCTTATTAACTCTCCATTGACGTTATTTTGTGCTGAGTGAAACGGGAAAAAACTGGACAAATTGGCAAATGTTTTTTGTTTTTGCAATGAGGTTCATCTACATTGTAAAGGGGCCAATTTACTGACCAACAGTTTACAGAGAAATAGCAACTCGTGTACACTGAACATGGTCATCAGAGAGGAACTGAATAAACTCTGTGGTCATCATTATCATTCAATAGAAAAGCCCCATAATTAAAGCCGTCGTCTCTCTGACAGTGAAAACAAAAGCTGAAATGAAATGCTGCTCGGTGAGAATCCCAGGTGCAGGATTTGTTTCACCGCACTTGTGTTAATTGTGCGATGCAGAGGTTTCTATTATTGGCTCAGTCATTGTCAATCAGATGTAGACTGACAAAAACAGATTTCCGTTTGAGACATGCCACCAACGCGCCTGCAGGGATTAAGATTATAGTCAAGTCATTGCTGAAACGTTTCGGCCCACTGCTTCCTGGTCTGAGGAGGTTCTGTGGCTCAGGCTCATCCGCAATCATAATTTGGTCAAATCATCCCCACAGGCACTGATTGCCACGATTACGCCACTTTTTTCTATTTCTGAAATAAACTGATGGAAATCATGGCGATGTCTTTGTGCGGGGAATTTCGGCTGGTTGATTTTACTCCTGACTGCCTGAGTTAAATCTCTCATCTGTGAGATGACGCAAAATTTGTCAATAACAGGAACTTTCCTGGTAACAAAGAGAGATTGTGTTTTCTTCAGTTCACCTTAACATTTAATTGAGCCTCACCGGGTACAAACAGAGGAGTTGTTACAGAACTCCCTGATGTTCTCCATCCGCTAGATTCTGTTCTGAATTGAAGTAGAAAAAGCATGACTAGTGGTAGAAGCTGTAGCATGTGTAAAGTAGTGTAAGTGAACACCATGATCTAATGCTAAGGAAAAGAGCTTCGATGCTTCCCTACTTAGCTCCTTTAGCAAAGGAACCACTGGACCATCCTTTACGAAAGGAAAGGAGATAATTCCGTCCCACAATTCCTTGTGGCAGCAATATTTAAAAACTCATTTACATGGCACCCTTCTTAATAAAATTCATTCGGTGAACTTCATTTGGTCCATCTTCGGAGGAATTGTAGTTTCACTAGCATGCGTCTCCCGTCGCATCAGAACTACGTAGCTTAGTGAGAGTGAGGATTCTATTAACACCCCGGTTTTCTTTTCCTAACTCCTCATGAATTCTCTACTGTCACTCACTATCTTTCCTTGACCCCGTGGAAATTATTCCCATTATTTTTTAAGAGCATGTCAACAGTCTGAGCAATTACAATTTTGACTTTTTTGTCAAGCGGTGCCTCTTCAGTGTGTTTTCATTCCGAAGCAAAATGCATCAAGTCACCAGTCTGTAAAAGAGCTGGACAAGCTTATTTCTATGCTAATGTAGCGGTGTTGACAAATGCATTGTGACCGGGTTGCCATTTCTTAAAGTTGATTTGAATTGTCGCTCTCCCCCTCCCTTGAATTGAACTGTGCATTATCATATAATTGCATTTCCGGCCATGATTTATGTGCACATCGGTGGCCAGTGTGCTGCAGTTAGTTGATTGTGGCAGTTCTTCAGCTGGTGCGACTCTAAACACTGCAGGATGCTTCTCCCCCACATCTTTCTGTTCTTATTCATTTGATCTTTCTCTCTCTCTCCTGTCTTACTTGTTTTCACTCGTTCACTCTTTCCTCTTCTGTCCTCTTCCAGTATCACCAGCAGTGATGCTTTCTCTTGCTTCCATCTTCTGGCTCAGCTGTATCGGAAGGAATGACAGTGAGGTGCCCTCAGGGTTATACAGCAGCTCTGAAACACACACACACACACACACACACACACACACACACACACACACACACACACACACACACACACACACACACACACACACACACACACACACACATCTTCTCTTCTCTGTCATTTCTTTTGTTCTTAATCCCAGCTCTGGGCGTTGACTCATTGTCTCTCTACCTCTTCTATTATCTGTGCCTATAACTACATTTAGTTGCTATACAATACGCTTCCAAATAATATATGACACGTTCATATCAATGTGCACAACATATGACAAACTGCATTATATGTCAATGTGATAAGCGGAGGAGAGAGAGAGGCTGTAAAGTCCAACTCTCTCCGCTCTGGATCAGTGTGTCCAGACAAACCATGTCTCCTCAATTCACACAAGCGCTTTCCTAAAAATCTAGAGAATAGAAAAGTTGTGTTTAAATGAACGTTTCCGAGCATCTTTACTGCATCTGGACACTCTGGAATAAATTATTATTACATACTGAAAACATTAAGATAGGACATATTTTATAACGTTTTTAAAAAAGGCGACAGACTTTCACAGTTTTGTGTTTTCACTTAGCTGACTGTGGAAAATACGGGAGGTCCGGGGGCGTCCGAGACCCTTTGAGTGACACCTCAGATCCTCTAAAAAGGCTCAGTTGCGGGGGGGGGGGAGACGGGCAGAATGTTGCTACATCAGCCCCACAGTCTGTGGTCCTCGCCCAGAGGACCGCCTGTCACCAGACTGCTTGGCCCGTGTGACACGATGTCAGATGCCAGGCCGAGCCTTCGGGGTCAAATAATACGACGTCCTTGCGATGACAGGCAGCTGACCCAAGTCTGCGTCGAATAGCATTAGCTGTAGAAAATGCAGGTTGACTTCACTAATGATGCTGTGATTGCACGCAGGGAGCTGCAGCAGGATGCTTCTTCCTCTGTCCTGCTGCGGCTTCCTGCGTGCAATCACAGCAGGATGTTGCATGCATCAAGGTGTTGACAGAAGGGGGGGGGGCACGGATGTTTGTTTCTAAAAAAACACTACATCCACTGCCGTCACAGTGTGACAAAGTGGCCAGGTAATGCCGAGCAGATTGGAGTTTTAGCCGCACAAACACCTGTCAGAGCTGCACACGGAGGGTCGACCAAGTCACACAGACTTTACCCCCCCGGGTCGAGGTTCCCTCAACTCAACGCAGCCTTTCAATCCATTTAGCGTTCACACCCTGAGCAGGACGCCTTCTTCTGCAAAGACGCTCCCAGAGAAATACGAGAAGCAACATCCAACGGCAGATAAACCTGGTCGCAAGCAATCAGATTGCCGAACCAAAGTAAAGGATCTGAACGGTGAACACAGTTGTGATGTAGATTTTCAAGGTGCGTTACTCGTATACTCCGCATTCACTTCATTCTTGTCTTAGTGCCATAATTGGTGTGTTACATGATCCGTTGCAAAAGTCTATTCTATATTTATTGTTTATATTTGTATATTGTTGAGCATCACACAGCATATTCTGCTTTATTGTCTCTATGACCATTAAACGGACCATTGTTTAATGAACAAACACCAAGCTGTAAGGAGGAAGACTTTATTGTCTCTATGACCAATAAACGGACCACCGTTTAATGAACAAACACCAAGCTGTAAGGAGGAAGACTTGAAACGATAGATTTTGTTTACATTTGTTCTGTTCACAGTATATAACTCTATCTTTAACTTCAACTCTTCAACTCTTCTAACGCACACATACACACATGTTATTGAGAAAAAAGCATTTGCAATGTGGAGATAGGTGACTGACGTGGCAGTTTGACAAGTGATTGACAGGTGTGACAGCCTGCCAGGGGAGGATTTTTGCAAAGCCTGATGATTCAGTGAGATGCTCATGACCTGACACGGGACTGACACAATGCCGCATTTAAAGAGCAATAAGGAGGATTTTTATTGTACTGTTGCAAAAAAATGGCAAGATGGAGTCGTGGGATCAATTCCAAGGATTCAGGGCATTCAGAACTAGTTTCAATAACTAATGCTTATATCGTCTTCCTGTAGTCTGTCATGTTAGGTTTCACGCAGGACGCGAACACTGGTTTTCTGTGTTTTTAAAAAAATTCAGAACAAGACTTTCTTCGAGCAAATGTCCATTAGATCATCCTGCTTTTGATTTCAATTTTGCTTTAGGAGTCATCTTCATTTCAAAATAGCGTGTGAGCAGACGGAAGAACACGCAATCAAGGTTGATGAAGCCTGGCAATCTGCTTTTGGACTGGAGCCTGGTGAACCATTTGCTATCATCACCTCGGCCCCTTAAAAGTTATTTATCTAAGAGTAAGCCCATCACTTGGGATTTCATCCAAATCATTGAGTCCGAGATTGATTGAGCCTCCCAAAGTCATTTTGCTTGAGGACAACATAAGACCGGACGCGTCTCCAGGTGCCAAACATAGAGTCTCTATCGCCCTTCTTTAAAACATCAGCTCTCTGAGGCCTGCGACCTAATCCGAACAATCAAAGGTGCTTTCATCCTGTGATATCACCAGCTTGTTTGCCTGCAATTAGTTCTGTGTGAAACGACTCTATTAGCGCGGCTCACTGATTTCTCTCCTTTGTCCCCCCCGACACGTCTCTTGATCCGCGTTGCGTGCGTAATTAACCACCGATGATGAGCTTTTTCGGGCCGAGCCGAGAGAACGGCAGTCAGCCAGGAAAGCTCCGCTCCCCGATCGACGACGGGCCCCCGATCGATCAACATACTGTTCAATACACGTCTTCTCTACGAACGATTTCACCGTAAAGCATCAGTAGGCTCATTGGCTGCGGGGATGACAGTAATTTACTGTTTTTTTGGGCTCAACTACCTTTATTTAATCGTTTTTGTATTTAATACAACCTGCTACACATTTGCATTTCATTCTGTAATGAAGATAATTACCACAATGGAATGATGTTCAACAATAAGTTGAGAGTTTGAGCTGGTTTCAATGTGGCTCCTGGGATGTCACAGTTGGCATTAAATCAATTGTTTATTGTTTTGAAGACATGCCGGTGAGTTCTGGTCCGCTCTCCCTTTAGATAATTGCAACTTTTTGCAGTGAGTTCTGTAATAGCACAAGCAAACACAAGTTAGATTACCAACATGTTATTGGTTACATTACTGAATTTTGCTGTGTGCCAACGGGAACACGCAATGGCGGCTAAAAACAATACTGGAGACTGATAAACGTGACTTAATAAACGTACTTCGGCTCCTTGGTTGATCTCCACAACGCTGAGCTCAGAAAGATGAACAAGGCTCAAAGTCACGTTCAGGAGTTAAAGGCAATAAGCAGTTTGAATAATAATTCATCTTCTATAGACAATAATGTCTAGAGACACGAGGCGAAATTCATTTAGCACTTCTCTGAATTCCTAGTTTTGCCAAATATCTAAAGTATATATATATATATACACAGGCGCACACTCCTCCCTCTATCCATTATTTGTGGGTCGTCGTGGCGCAGGGGTTAGAGAAGGTGTGCTGGGAAGCACAAGGTTGTTGGTTCGAGTCCAGGCTGCCCCATGTTCCATGTCGAAGTGTCCCTGAGCAAGACACCTAACCCCTAATTGCTCCCCGGGCAAAAATGTGAAAAAGCCATGGGTTTAAAGTGTAATGTAAGTCGCTTTGGATAAAAGCGTCTGCTAAATGACCTGTAATGTAATGTAATGTAATGTACCGTATTGCTTTGACGGGGTCGTCATGGCGCAGGGGTTAGAGAAGGTGTGCTGGGAAGCACAAGGTTGGTGGTTCGATTCCAGGCTGCCCCATGTTCCATGTCGAAGTGTCCCTGAGCAAGACACCTAACCCCTAATTGCTCCCCAGGCAAAAATGTGAAAAAGCCATGGGTTTAAAGTGTAATGTAAGTCGCTTTGGATAAAAGCGTCTGCTAAATGACATGTAATGTAATGTAATGTAATGTAATGTAATGTAATATATATATATATATATATATATATATATATATATATATATATATATATGTATATACATATATATAAATGTAATCAACATTTAACTATTCAAAAGTTTGCCAAAATAAATCACAGCCAGCGTTGGACCTCACATGTGAGTTCCTAGACATTTTAAATAAGGGGTTAAAAGCGCTCTCTCTCTCTCTCTCTCTCTCTCTCTCTCTCTCTCTCTCTCTCTCTCTCTCTCTCTCTCTCTCTCTCTCTCTCTCTGCACCTGCCCCCCCCCCATTTTATTATCCTCACACCGTAGAGCGGCGCTCCGTGGTGCCAAGCGGTGCTCCTCGGCGGCGCACATCGGAGCACCGCCCGCTGCAGGGAGAAACGCTCCGGCTGGTTTTTCTCCCCTTGGACACACGCGCGGAACCACGGCGCACAGCATGGGAATTTGACGCGGCTCGCGAGTGGGTGAGCGAGCTGGAGGAGGGGAAGGGGGAAGGGAGGGGAGGGAGGGAGCTGCAGGACGACGAAGAAGCGCTCAAGTCCCATCCGAGGGGGAGCGGAGGAGAGGGGGACTCCGGGGAAGCGCGCCCGCCGGGATGGGGTCCAGGTGTGGTGCTTTTTGGTTTTACATAGTTTGAGATGGACTGACGCGGTCCGTTTTTGTCGGTTGCCTCTGGGTAAATAGACCCCCCCCGGGTTTGAAGGAAGGGTTGCCGGAGTTGCGGTCGGTCGGCCGGCGGCTCTCTGTTCGCCATGGAGTGAGAGAGCGCACGGGAACTTCAGCCTCGCCATGAAATCAGTTTTTTTCAGCCGCTTCTTCATCCTGCTGCCATGGGCCCTCATTGTCATCATCATGATCGATATCGACAGTAAAAAGGCGATCCGGGCTCCGGGGGCCGGCCGGACCGGCAAGGCGCAGCGAGCGGCCCGGACCCGCGCTCCGGGGACCGGCGGCCCCCAGAACCAAACCGCTCTGCCGGTCATCCACGCCGTCACCCCGACGTACACCCGGCCGGTGCAGAAGGCGGAGCTGACCCGCCTGGCACAGGCTTTCCGCCAGGTGCCCCGGTTCCACTGGATCGTAGTGGAGGACTCGGCGACGCGCACGGAGCTGGTGGCGCGCTTCTTGGCCCGGTGCGGCGTGCCGTACACGCACCTGAACATTTTCACCCCCCGGAGGTTCAAGCGCACCGGGATGCCGCGCGCCACCGAACAGAGGAACGTGGCTCTGACGTGGCTCCGGCAGCACCGGGACAAGCGGGACGCCGGAGTGGTTTTCTTCGCGGACGACGACAACACCTACAGCCTGGAGCTGTTCGAGGAGGTAACCGGACATGTGGTACCGTGGTCATGATGCTCGGCTCGCATCACTTTACCGACGCCCACGAGCATCATGGGAGTAACGAGGATCTGCATTGTCACCTGTAGCGAGTTCAACTTTTGAGATCTAAAATTTTAGGGAATCTTTCAGCTGGAAACCTTGAGGTGGGAATAACACATGCAGGTTATTACTGTGAAAATATTAATAGTCATCGACTTACCAGTGTTGCCACAGTTAGTGGTCTTTCAGCTTAGTAAGCTGGCTTTTAAATTAATATTAGTGTTATAAATTTACTATTATTATTATTATTATTATTCTATGACATACAACTATTTTACCACATTGATGCATTATGTCAACGGTGTTGTTATACTGAAGCCAATCGACATGGAGAGGATTTTGACTGCTTCGTACTCTTTGGTTGTTTAATTCAACAGTCAAATAACAGTCAAACAGTCAAATAAATAAATATAATATTTGACTGCATGTATTTTCCTCCTGGATGTAAGGTGTTGGAGCGCCCCATACCACCCTTATATCAGTGCCATCCCAGCGAGTCCCTTCAGCCCAGGATGCAAAGATTTAATTATTGATGCAGTGTGGGGGAAATAATAGAGACGGGAGCTCTCTATATATATATATTTAACGGCATGTAGTATTTGAGAACCTTCTACGAGGGCAAAAGGGTCCATTTCCCCCAGATCTGATTGTGTTCATACCTTCATCCTCCCATTGTTCTGCTCACAGTTAGGATATTCCCATATGAGGTCATTTCAAAGGAATCCAGACATTATAATCCCATGTTCCTTCATCGGGTGCCCAGCGGAGCCTTACTGAAACACCCCCCCCCCCCCGTTGTTAAACTGATATTCTCTGGTTGTGAAAGCGATGAATCTGCTGGGACACTTGGTTGAGAGAAGGACCAAAGTGAGAGAACAGATGAAGAACAAAGGGGAGAAGGCTACTGACTGACACACACGGAGGAGAGAGAGACGGGTGGAGGCTGTGGCGGTGCTGTTTTGGTGCAATGGGGGCTCCCAGTTGTTTCAAATCCTTATCTCGGCACAATTGCTGTTCAGTTTTCCATCGATCGCTGTGCCGGAACAGAATCAATAAGCAGTGTCTTTGTGGTCATTTTGTCGGCTAGTTACATTACATTGATTTGCTAATTCAAAGTAATTTCATCAAAAGGAGCATCTACTGATTCAGTAGAAACTAAGTACCCAAGCATTTCTGTGGCCCTTTGCAGAACACAAATTGTATTTTGCATTCTTCTTCGTCTTTAAGAAGTAACTTAAATCCAAAATAGCAGGTTTGTTGTATTTATCTTCTCAAATGTTGTATATACCGTATAGAAATACACTTTGTGTTAAAATGAACGGGGCTTCAGTTTACCAATTGGTCAATATGCTCGGTAATGACGTTTTGTGTTTACGTTTCTTGCAGACTATGTTCCCCACTAGCAGCATCCGGGGTCCAGCTGAGCTGGGCTTGTACAGTCTTGTCCTCTTTTATGTATTTATGTACCCGGTTAAACGCATTTGCAAAAATAATGGTCAAAATTTCCAACATTTTCTGGAAAGTTTCCGCAAAATGAGCGAAAATGTTCCGCCCCTTTGTAAGATGCAGCGATGCAGCTTGATTTAGAGTCACATGCTCACACTAGTCAGCTTTTTCCCTGAGTAGTCTGAATCTGAATGCACCACTTGGTTAAAGGCCGTCACTCTTGTGAGACCATGTGCACTGTTGCTGAGTCGACTCTGTTGGCTTCCCTGCCGGCGGCTCAGCGTAAAGAGCATCTGTTTGATTTGTTGATAGCGCACTGTCCCCTCTCTGTCCTCCTGCCTATTCCATTACCCAGCTCCTCTGTGCAGGTAATGGTCTGTCGTGGAGAGATAATAGGCTGTCATACGGCAGTAATAACCCGCAGAAACTGTCTGCAGGCTTCAGACTGATGGCAGCAACAGGGCTTATAGTGGGCGGCAGCTCCACTTTACAAACCCTTATATCATTTCAAGAAGAAATATTACTGGGTTGAAGGTTTTGTAGCTAAATTATTGTTCTACCGTTTAGTCCTTGTAATAATTATTCATAATTATCGGCCTCAGTCTCGATACGGTATGTGCAGGAGTTATGGGGCTCTGCACATGCAGTAAACCCACGGCTACACAAACCCCACTGTCTATCTCCCCTGCCCATTTGTGATTACACCAAGCAACAACTCTGCACGGCAGTAATGTGCTGTGGTAAGATACATTTCTTGCATTTCATTCTATACGTTATCCACTAGTAGGCTTGGTAGTAACATTTTCATTTTTTAAACTATCTTGAAATATGAAACGTTAACTGCCTTGGTCAAACACTAACCGTGGATGTCAATGTATTAGTGACATAACCATAACTTAAAGCTGCGATAGTCGAAATATGCAACTGAAAATCCACACCCTGTGAACGACACACACACAAGCACCATAGCGGTTTTCATTTAATTGAATTGTTGATCCGTACGGATCAACAGCGGTCTGGTACACCACTATTTATGGAATGATTTATAAACAGTGGTACAAACATAGTCTCTATATGTGAGTTTGAGAGCCAGAGGATCTGCCAGTATTATACATAAAGACCTACTCAAGTCTTTGCCTGGCAGAGTCTTTCTGTATACATATATACACTATATATATTATATATATACCTATGTTTTCACACCACTTAACGGTCAGTTATCCCTCATATTAAGGAGACAACGTCCTCTGATACACAGTTCCTTAGATGTCCAGATAATGAAGAAATGCGACTGAATGTTTCTCTAATCTCTCACTGCTCACTGTGACTACTGCTTTCCAAAGACAGCTGCCTGCAAGTCTGACTACGAAAAGATTACACAGGTTTTGTCAGAAACCTATTTATTTTAGCTTCCGCCCTGCAGGTGTTTGGGCCCACAAACGAACAGACCTTCTTTCTTTCTGTTTGCGTCCAGTGACTCATTTGACTTTTGTGACGTAAGTTACTTAACTACAAAAAACATTGATACATCGCAAATGTTTAACAAGCTTCCCTGCATTCCCCAGTTCCCGGTGCAGAGGTGTTAAGCATAAAACATAAAGGCTGCTTTCGGTTCTGCTGCAGTTTGGCATGGTTTATTATGCATGCGACAAGTTCCGGCTGAGTCGCCTCCAAGCAGTCAACAGAGTGTCCTCATTTAATGCTGGCCAGGCAATTATAGCGTGATCGCCCCTGCTCCCTCTTAGTTTCCTATAAGTGATTCCGAAGCATTTTTGCCGTCATTTTTTGCAGTGAACTGCCATCGCGCGAAAGCCGCTTCACTTCAGACCACGCTGACATGCAGTTTAGCCCCTCGGAATAATACAGGTTTCTCTATAGGACCTTTAAGTTGGACTATTTGCATTTAAAAATTCCAAAAGGGGCTTATCGTTTCTTCCAAAGACATATTCCCAGGAGCACGGTCAAGCATGTTAAATAGCATTTAAACCATAATTTGACCGTAAAACACAATTTATACCCAGAATAACGAAAGTGTAATGGTTGGAAAGTCCCTGAATCCCAGTGGGTGAAGCCATAGTGCCTTTCATGTTATTTTAATAGAATATCTCTAGAGCTCTCCGGTGGGAGCAAATTAGAGCGCCGGCCAGCCACAAAAATGTAGTTTCCCGATGCTCGATAATCTACAGTGTTGCTTGCTTCAGTGTATTCACAGTTCAATGCAGAGCGGGAAGCAAATTAGTTTAAAGCGCTAGCGATAGCAACTAAGTCTGTATCCTGTTTGCGTGTTCACATTCCTTATAACAATTGTTGGGGTTTTTTGCAAAAGAGGATGTGTAGCCAACGTTCTCTTTAATAACATTTTGAGGTGGTGATGTGGGCGAGTGTAATTTTGAAAGAGCTGGCACACTGGGCCGGGATTTAAAAGCTGTGAGACATTTTTGTACCACGTCACATATGGAGAGAAATGTGAGCAGTTAGGCACCAAATTCCCCCTCAGTCGCTTCATGCCACTTGAGCCGGTTCACAGAGATACAAGACCGCAGGGAATGGATGTTGATAAGGTGTAAAGGCAAATTATTTTCTCCAGTGTAGTTTCACACAGTTGATATGATAGTGAGCAGTCTGTGGACTCGTGCACTTAGTCGCTGATTTCCTTGAGACGTCCACTGTCTGTCTCCTCTGTGAAGGCAGCAGCAGCCGAAGTCTGTTGGTTCTCCAGCTCATTAAAGCAACAAGGCACTTACCAAACCGCTTCAGGTGCATTACGGTCTCCTTCTCGACCAGAGGAGGTCTGACCTTGATATACATGCAGGCCAGAAACACACAGACAGACTGTGACTACGTGTGTAAATGATAGTGTCTTGAATCTCATTTGAAAGTGAGTGTAAATGAGGTCTTAGAAAAAAAACAGCAGATGAAAGTTATTACCAAAGCCATTTAATTGGAAAACAAATGCACTTTTAAAACTCCATTACTGCCGTAGGTCATTGGAATCATTCCTCCAATATGAGTTTATTGAAGGTCATTTTAATCTCAGTAGCTTCACCTCACAACGAGCAAACATGCAATCACAGGATTGATGGGCCGACCCTTTATTGAACACTGTGGGTCTCCATCACCACGTTCTTGCTCCAGACCGTGTAAAATAGCAGTACTTCCAGTGCTTGGAAGCCTTATGCAGAACACTGCCACACTGTAGGCTTCCACGCCAAGCAGCAACCCACCGCCCTGAGGAATGAATCAATCTTAAACTTGCGTTCCCTTGAATGGCCATCAGGGTGCGAGTCCTCTGGTTTCAAAAAGAATGACGTCAGGTTCTTAACCATCTTTGTGATGGGCTACTGCAGCGAGACGTGAGGACAACTATGTCCACTTCTTGTATCCAGTCCATCCCTCGGATATTGTCTTCAGGAAGGGTTTAGACAACCTGATGAAACTGTTCACAATCATCCGATGGCCGCTTATGTTTATGCACTCCGAATGCACTCCCAGCCAAAGCTATACAAATAAGAACTGAGTTGCCCTTTAACCGCTCTTAACTCCTCTGAAGATGTATGAATGGTTGATCTGAGAGCCAAACTATCTATTGATATTTCAAGTTCTTTATTTTGACCCAAACTCTGTCAGTCTTGGGTTCAAACAAAAGAAACCATTCAAACATGGATCCTTAACACTGAATAAGAACATTTAAGTAGCGCTTCCCCCTCCTCTTCGTTCCTGAAAAGCTGACTCTGAGGTTGGAGGGATTTCCAGCTGACGGCAGCATGGCAGAGTTGTTTGATTCAGCTGCCGCAGCCGGTCAGCCAGGCAACACTTTTCCTCAGACCTTTTTTGAATAATTGAACTCCCCCGGCCCTGAGCGCTCCCCAGCAGTCATAGCGACTATTTTGGGGAGCAGGTACTAAAGCAAATGCCCCGCAAGCGTGACTCTGGGATACCTTTACCCCTCCTGGGTAGTGTACATTTATTATTATTCTCATTGGTATCATTAGTTCCGATATGCATGTTTACATATCAATGACAAGGCTCAGAACCTTTAACACTAGGTTTTAATTTCTGTGATTACGAGGGTTGATATTTTCTTGTCTGTTACTGGATTATTCTTTAAATGCAAACATGAAGTAAATGTTTGATCGAATGTCAAAGCAAACCAGGCCAGAGAACCATAGCCGATGGGAGGGAGGGAGATAGGGGAACCAGAGCAAAATAGGAAATTAAATTTCCTCAGACCCCTATGAGCAATTCTCATAATTACATAGTGTCGTGGGCGAAGCAATGGTGGGGGCGGGAGGATTGGGGTTATAATGTCAGGGAACCGAAGCAGAAAGGAGACGAACCGCTCGAGAGAAATTGTCCGTAATGGGGTGGGTGGGAGGATAAGGATGAAAAGAGACGAAGGTGACGGGAAGTTGGAAGGCTTTTAAGGGCCAGTGCCAAAAGGCGTTATGCACCGGCTCCCTTGCTTATTTCCGGCCCTTTTTTGTTAAATATGCAGTTAGACGACAAACCCGCCCTCTGCTCTCTAATCAAATCCCACATTCTAACCTCACTCGCCACCGTTCGTCCTTCAAGTTTCTCGACTATTGTTCATCCAATGGACTTCACCTGTGGGGGGGGGTCCGGGGGTTGTGTTCCAATCAAAAAAATGAATACTGACAGACGGCGTCAATGATGAGATGTAGTAAAAAGCGCGTTGAATGGTCTGAAGACTAGAAAGGGCGCCGTACAAATGCAAGTCCATTGCCGTGATGTGAAGCACAGCGCCGAGGGTGAAGTCGTTTGGCTGAACGGCCCCTGAGGCCAAGCAATCAGCCGATTCCTCAAAGGCCCCTTTTCTGGATGCACTAGTTTGTCAGAAAAGCTGATAATTGGTAAACCTGTAAAACAGAATTCTGTTACAGGGTCTAGTGACGTCTTGCCAACCCGGACAAAGGCCATGTGACGAAACGATGATCTCCGTTTTCCCATTATTGTCACAGCTTGTTAGATCCAAGAACGAGGCTCTGATTATTCTGAAAATGTTTTTTTTCTGCTGAAATTTGGTGGCACGAGTAAGTGATGAGATCAAATATGGCGTGTTGGTGCTTGTGGAATGGATTATTGATTTGATTTATCACAGTAGTGTCCGGATCTCCTTTTAGCCGGTCCATTAACATTTCAACATATTTTATTATTTGTTTTCTGGTTTCAGGTAGACTACCTTTTAGTCTACAATTGCTTAGTAGTTGAGCCCATTGAAGTCCGCTTTGCAAACCCATAGACGGACTGTGGACTCTGGGACGTGAACTTAGTTGCCAGTTTATTGAGTATCAAAGCAGGAACAGTCAACGAAAGATGATAAATCCGGAGTTTGATAAGCTCATTCAGCTGAGTTTTAACATTTCTTTGAGTTGCTGCCTGCCGTTAACGTTAATGACTCCACTTCTGTAATTCATATGCAGACAGCAGATTTATATTGTCCTTCTCTCAACGTTTGACAGAGACAACTTTATTCAAAATCAGCGTTTACATAAATATATATTTTCATAAACTGCATCCAAGTGGACAAGGAGGGTTTGTATGCAGCTCAGCTGATTACTTGATGAGCGGCAGGTTACCTGGTCAGGAACTTAGTAAACATTAGTTTGCTTTTAAGAAAAGTTTATTATATCAATATTAATGAAATACTTTTCTATTTTCTTCTTGGTATATGAATTGGGTAAGTAATGAGGTATAGTGTTCATTTATAAAATAATCTATAAATGAGTCATTGAATAAAAAAAACAACGGAAAAAATCATTATGTGCAGCCCCTCAAAAAAACAAATTAATGTACTTCCCACAATAGATAACTATTTAACTAAGTGAAGAATGTCTGGTAGTCAGTCAGTAAACCAGCCTGAGAGCTGCCTCTGCTTTGGGACCAAGATGTTTAACACCGCTGTAGTTTGAACATTAAGATTTTTGTTTGTGTACAACATATATACTAATAATGAACGTACAATATCTAAAAAATTTTGTTCTACTGTTGGAAATAAACAGTTTGACATATAAAACACAGCACGTCGTTGGGGTCGTCGTGGCGCAGGGGTTAGAGAAGGTGTGCTGGGAAGCACAAGGTTGTTGGTTTGATTCCAGGCTGCCCCATGTTCCATGTCAAAGTGTCCCTGAGCAAGACACCTAACCCCTAATTGCTCCCTGGGCAAAAATGTGAAAAAGCCATGTGTTTAAAGTGTAATGTAAGTCTCTTTGGCTAAAATCGTCTGCTAAATGACATGTAATGTAACACAGACTTTCACCTCTTTAATTTCCTTCCCCAAAAAACCCACAAAGCGTTCAACCCCCCCACACACATCATGCTCCAATGCACCACAGTCTCATCGCCCATCCACGGCCTCCATAATTCGATTCATTCATTGTCTCCCTCCTCCGATTGCCTCCGCCGTGCATATTAACAACACACAGATAAAAAAAAACACTTGATAGAAATCACGGCCGGTCCAGATACGCTCGCCCCGGCACGCAAACAGCACAATGACGCCTCTTTCTACGGGGCGGGAGGCAGAAAACGGGAACATCCATAATGGATTTCATACACTCATGAAATCATTAAGAATCATTAAGAGTCCTTCTGTGTGCACACACACACACACACACACACACACACACACCCTCGCCCACTTGTGGGCAGCGGAGGGCGTCAGAGTTGATTACCTGAGCGCGGCCCCGGCGCCTCCCAGACAGAGGCCCCTGGCTAAGAGCCGGATGAGATGTGACTCCTGTCAGCGCCGTGGTTTTCACCCCGGGCTTTTTGGTTTTGTTTACTTGTAAATAGCGTGCGTTTACGCACTGAGCTGCCGGTGGTGTAATTTGTCAGGACTTGGTGGGGTTGTCGCACACAAAGCTGCTGAAGGAATTCTTTTGGCGAGCTGAAGTCACAATGAATTATTTGTTATCTCAGCGCGGCGTCCGCCCTCCGGTGAAGATATCCATATCCATAATGAGACGGGAGCGGTTTTGTAGCGCGTGGCCGCATCCGGCAGCGCGGAGCACAGCACGGAAAACAAAGGCCTCGCAGGTTCATCAGTGAGACAATACTTCAATAGCACATGCATCGAGAAAATGCACACACAATAACTCAAAAACGAGTTTGTCTCTAGTAACAAGCTTACATTTCTCCAAACATCTGATCTCAGTATTTTGCCTCACATAAGAGCAACTAAAACAAGTGTTTATTTCTTATGTTGTGATATATTGTTATCGAAATGCAAAATTAAGATTTTGCTACAACATTCCCGTTAAAAAAATTGTCTTCCGTCAAGGGGGTCTCCATCATGCCGGAGTCACATACGAGATCCCCAGTCAGTGCTTAACATGCGGAACTATCGATCTCCAATAAAGAAAGGGTTCGCTTTGGCCCAGAAACCAATGAACTACGATTGTCATCTTAAGGTGTAAACGGTGGGGACGATGAAAAGGGGGCCGGGAGAGTTTGATGGCAGTTTTTTCCCCCCGAGGAGAGATGTGTTCCTGTGCCTGGTGCCGCACTCCAGGACTAGATAAAACTAATCCCCAGAAAATCCCCCCGTGTGCCCTCACAGCTATTTCTCCTTCTCCACTCTGGTCCCTGTGGGGAAGCTGCGCAGTTAGATTTTGATGACAACCCTGATCACAGGGAGAAGTCCGTGATGTGGACTGAATTACGGTGCACTTTGACCTTGACGGGACCTTGACACGGCACACGACTGAGATCAGGTTTGGCTGCACGCTGCCACACATTTCTGGCAGCAAGCACTGTGAAAAGAATGAACTATATTTTCATAAAAGGATCCTTTGTTTGTTTGTTTCTTTTGTTGGTCGTATTTGCTGAGTTGGCTTCATAGAGCTACATTCCGGCCTAAACAGATCGGCTTTGTGCCGTCCCTCCTCCTGTAACAACTTTTTGTACGATGCTTTAAAGATATCGATTTTAGCTCAACATCCATTGAAAAATAAGCATCCACGACTCACACACACTACTCCCTAAATAGAAGCCTCTCTGTGCAGCACATTACATCCAAGGTTTCATTGATTTTTTTTTCTTCTATTCTGCTGCTAGAATTTGGTAAACCTGCATACGACTTGTTTTGAGGTCTCGACAACTCAACATGGGAGTAGCTGTTCGGAACCTCTTAAAGTAAAAAAAAAAACCTCCAAAAAACAGTGAGCTGAGAGTCAAAATCGATGAATATATGTCTGAGTCCCCGGTTTGCCAGGAAACCTGGACCGCGGCCAGAAGCAAAGGAACCAACTCGCCGCTTAGCTTTTGGGGGATGAATGCACAGCTGCAGTCAGAGCTGCCAAGTCAGGATGCGGCTCGCTCGTCCTCCTCTTCCCCAACCAGAGCAGCTACAGACTGCAGGGAAAATCCAACCAGTCTTGAGCTCGCTGAAAGCAATGCGTTCATTATTAATTGAGAATCTCCTGTTATCAGCTTTCAACAGATACGGTGCTGCTGCCGGCCTTCAGTTTGAACCAACAGCTCTTTGTTTAACCTTTACTGGTGATGTAGTTACTGAAACTACATGTACTGAATCATGTTTGTGCTGAAATGTTTTCTTAGGAAGTGTTCAATGGATTTGTTTCCCCGCCGAGTAACATGCTAACAATGCAAAACACCGTGCGTCATGCTTCAACAAGGTTGCATGTTTTTTTTCTAAAAAAAACACAAGTACGAGCTGGTTCCAAACACCCCTCCCTGACCTGTTATTGCATCAGACGAAGGACGAGGGACCGATTAAAGGGACATTTTGACAATTTTGAAACTGCAGCGCATCCAGTAATTGCAGATGGATGGCTCCCGGCCTCCCAACATGCCGCCAGCGCAGACTGAATTATTTGTCCTTTCAGCTAGCTGGGAGGATGTAGGAAGGATAATGGGAGAATGTTTGGTTTTAGGGAATCAGCCCCGTAGCTATTAAAGTAGCGGAACATGGGGTTCCCTCATGAAGAGCAGCGCTGCTTTGTGTTTGAAAAAATGCTGGAAGGGGTTGATTACTGAACTCAGCCAGGGATGATGCTGCTTTTTACCG
The DNA here is from genome assembly GCF_964276395.1 of Gasterosteus aculeatus. NCBI lineage: Eukaryota > Metazoa > Chordata > Actinopteri > Perciformes > Gasterosteidae > Gasterosteus > Gasterosteus aculeatus. The sequence continues at coordinate 6,768,807 of NC_135693.1, read as the reverse complement.
TGTGACTGAGTCTATTAAATAACCCGTGGCTAAATGAAACTATCCTTTACAACAACGCAACACACTGCCGTTAATTCTGAACTGGTGCTTTATGCAAATAAAAGAACAGTCACGCTGGTTGAGACTTTCCTCGGCTGCCTCCACTTTTACATTCAGCTCTTCGGTTCATTACTGGATACGATTACAATACTCATTTCTGCATGCAGATGCAAGAGCCAATGATATTCATTTTTAGGTAAAAAAGATTTATGAACTTCTTTCACTCTTAGTAATGAGGCTCGTAAGAGTCATTTGCAAATCCACCTTTGCAGATCCGATTTAAACTGTGGACCTTTCTGACCAATGGACCCGTACCCGCTTCTAACAGCTTTGAAGCAGCACCTGTGTCATTTGACACACCATTTGATTTCATTGTACCTGCCAACAGGGCATTGCTGTGTAACAGATGCTCAGCCAACCTAAATAAATGTATAACTAGAAGTTTGTGTTGCAAAATCTTTCCGGGCCAGCAGGAAACCTGCAGATGGTGGCACCGTATTTCTTGTTTTTTTAAAAAGCAGCATGTGCCGTAGCCGGCGAGCAGAGCGATGTACCATCTGTTGAAACCCCTTCACGCCACTGCTTTGTTTGGCTCCCAGCAAACATTGTGACATTGACTTGTTGTTGATGAGGCGGCTGCACAAAAATAACGAAAAGAAAAAAATTGGGGCAACGCTTGTAGTTGGCTGCAACTTGCATCAGGACCTTAAAAACAGTATCAGACCAAACCTCAGCTGGTTTCATATTTTAATATATCACACGAAGAAAAGTCCTGTTAATACGTTAAAAGGTTGATTGAACTGAAGCTAAACTACACACTTATAGCTACGCAGCCTCGTCACAGACGAGTTATGATGGAGAAATAAAAGCTCTAAAGACAACAAAGCGGGTTGGGAGTGACATGTGCTGTCGATGGATGTTTTAAATGCACTCTGGAGACGCTCCGCCGGCCTTCATCCGAGGCAGGTGTCATTTTAACGATGGATTATTGACATCTTGCTCCTTCAATCCGCCATCAGCACAAACACCTCCTGCATCTGTTTGGTTGAACCAACAACTTGCCAACTCTGATTTTGATCTTGAGTACAGCATGCATGGTGACCCGTCGGGATTTTCTTTTCAATGGCAGCCGATCAACCTATGATGGCACATCTGGTCTAAGGTGACAGACATCTGTGCCCCCCCCCCATCTGGATCAGCTCCCACTGGTCACATCAAGAGAGAGAGAGGGCAAAGTGATTGATGACTGAAGGAGATGGAAGAGACGCGTCAATATGACCTCAGAATACGAGTTCCTGGAGTCCCTCCACCTGTTCCTGTTCCCGTTCCTGCCTGATGAAACCATCCTGAACGGCTGTTTATCCCAAAACACTACGTGTCAGTTCAAAAGGTCAAAAACTCAACAAAGGGAAAACACTATTTGAGTTTTCACAACACACGCCCTAAAGGAATCTTCTGTTTGACTCTAAATGGACCATGAATCACTAAATGAACATCGTGCCGTACTGAAGAAGACTTGAAACTAGAGATTGAGACGATGGTTCAACGAAGCTCGGTGGCTTCACAGCTGATGTTTGTCCTCAACATGTCTAATAACATAACTAAACTGAGAGTTGTCGTTTCATTATTTATTAGTTATTCAACGTATAGTCACGTAAGTTTAAAGTAAAACGTCATCACTCCTTTAACCTACAAACGTGAACTACAGTCAAGATTCGTGGTGTGGATGTTTGAGTACTGAGGGCCCCAGTTTCCATCCTGTCAAAGCAAACTGTGCTGAGCTCTGAGGGATCATTAGCAGTCAAACTGTGACTTATCCGCTGAGCAACAATAACGATCGTACTCCAGGAATGATCTGGGAAACTCAGCCTCTCTTTTCGTCCTTCTTCTCTCCTTTTCATCTTTTTCTTTTTTTTTTTTTACAAAGCAGAAATAGTCTTTGAAAAAAAATGACCTGGGATAAAAAGGCAGTCAGCAGCAAAAGAGAAACGAGGGGGAAGTGTTTTAGCGTCACACAGTCAGACTCGAGGGGCCATTGAATTATCAGGGACGGGGCTTCAAAGCTTCTGGTTCTGCTCGGGGGCAGAACAGAGCGTGAGGGTAACGGGGCAGACGAAGAGGAGGGAAGAGACCCGATAGCAAAGAAAGAGACGCCCTCATCGCTGTCAGTTTGATAAATACATGTTCTTCCTCTCATTGCTTTAACAACGGGGATTCCGCTTGTTAGCAGCCTTCATGCACTGAGGTAACTGCTTCTAGGCTTAATGAGTAGCTAACCACATTTCCACACTTCAGTTATGCCCCTTCCATAGTTTTATTCAACCCACATGTGGTTTTAACTCCTTACGTTGATGAAACATATTGCCTTGTTTTTGATGACCTTGTACTTTCCAAGTATTTCACTTAGATTTATGGATGGAACAATCAACATGTCCATGTTTTGTTGTTTAATGTAGCTGATATATACTGACACTACTTTGCTTCAGGTGGTAAAACACTCCAGCTACTACTCAGTAAGATTCGGATTTGGTTTGCATGCCTTTTCTGTGGCTCTTTATTTTTGAGGGGGGCAAAACAATCACACAGTAGGACCAAAGGGAGCTTTTCTTTTGTCGCGGTTAATATAACCCGGTGTTTGATGTTTTTTTTTTTGGTGAAGCTGGATATGATCTCATGATGTTATTAGGTCTCATTCTCTACAGTGTTTGAGCAGCCTTCCCTTTTGCGCCACGTCCGAAGTCCGTCTGTCCACAAGCACATTTTCCCTGCATAGATCAAACGATTTAGGGTTGGATCATTTCGGCATTTACCTATTCAAACTAAGTGTTGTCGATTGCCCACCTGGTGGACAGCTGCGTAGGAAAATTAAAACCCTGCACACTGCCAGCAATGATTTTTGTTAGATGCGCACAGTTTCAGTTACAGACCTTTTATCGGGCATCAGATTTACGACGCCAAACAACAAGGCGACCTGATCTGCATAGCGATGTGATCGTGTTCTCCGGTGCAGACTTTAGCCGTCGTGCTGTGGATTTGATGCAAAACCTTGCGTCGGTACTTAACTCAGTCCTGAAGGTGTTTAGGGTTTCAACACTGTTTTCTCTCCTGGAACAAAAACTGCATTGTTGATCAAGGGAAGCTTCTTCTCTCCCAGGGCCTTTTTGTTTTTGAGTAGCGGCAAACAGATTTCTAATCCAAGTTGGTTCAATTTTGCAGAGACCAAAAGTTAACTCTCTGTGCAGTTTAGCTCAGATGCTCACTTCATTTTGCTCATTGTGTCTTGTGCATTAGCGTGGTAGTTAACGCGTTTACTAGAGGCCGGTGCAGTCGCTCATAAAGCTCTAGTGCAAGCTCAATCAGGAAGACTATACTGCAGCCTGCCTACGGCCGTAGCTTGTTTCTCATACGTCTGTCAATAACTCCTCGCTCACTCGTTAATACCTTGCGCTCGTTGTTCGAGGCTGTCAATCAGGACATCGGCTGATTAGATCCGCTGGCATTTACTATCCAATAAGCCCAACAAAACAATTGCATCGCTAGCCTGTGATCTTGCTGCTATCTTTTTCTCTGCCTTCGGCACGTCCATCCTGCTGTTTCTACCCCCTCCTCCACCCTCCACCCTCCACCCAACTCGTCATGCTACCAGCCTCATCAGCACCAGGTCCACTGGGGGATTCATCTCGCTGCTGCTCCATCGATTAGAAATCTCCCCGTAGAGTCTAAGCGCCAAGAGGAGGAGGACTTTATCATCACACACCATTTATTAATATAAACAATTGTCTTCTTATCTAACTTGTCGCTCCTGATGGAAATTACTTTATGCTGCACGTTCACTTAAACTGTGTTCCAGCATTTCCTTGCCTTAAAAGCTGAAAGTCGGTGTGATGTTCCGAGCAGATCTGCTTCCCCGTTTGGTTTTGTTCTGTAGTTTTGACGTGGGTGAGTGACTGCAGGCTGTGTGGGTGAGTGATGAGGCTGCACCGTCTCAGTGGGCGGGCTTCAGGGTGGCTGGGTCGCAAACACACAGAACCATGCACACACACACACACACACACACACACAGATACAGATATCTCAACACCGAAAATTGTACCGTCCTCACACACCTTCTCCACCTTTAATCTCCCACCTTTCAGCGGTGTGCAAATCCGCCACAGCGCTTCTCTACCAATCGTGCAAAATCACACACGACCTGACGTCCAGCATACTTGAGCAGAACTCACATTGTGATTGGCGGGAAAAACTGCACGTGGATCAGCCTGAATAACACACATTTTAAATGGCGTTGCCGTTGAAAAGGATGTGTGCTTATCGAGCTTCTGTAACGCTTACTTCCACTAAAAACTTTCCGTCTTGCTTCTCCTTCCAGATGCGTAGTACTCGAGGTGTTTCTGTTTGGCCGGTGGGATTTGTGGGCGGAAGAGCGTACGAGCGGCCCTTGGTGTCCGGGGGTAAAGTGGTGGGCTGGTACACCGGCTGGAGACCGGACCGACCCTTCGCCACCGACATGGCAGGTAAGGGACGGCCCCTGACGAGGCTACACGCCGTGCTTGTGTTGTTTCGCCGCGCGATGCTGCGGTGAAACCTTGCGGGGGCTCCCCGCCTGTTCACTGCGGCGTTTGAACACTTTGGCGGAAAAGCAGTTCCTTGATTTCAGTTCTTGATGCTTTGTGGAAACGTCAAAATATGTAATCAGTCAGCTCGGTGATCACAAACCAGCTCACGGTCTACCGGCTTTTATCGGAGCAGAGACCTTTCTTCCTTCTGTTAGTTCACCTGGAGAGATTGCGCAGCTCTTTCTATTGAGGCTCTGTTTATTTCAGGGCTTAATTCACCATAAAATGAGATGTGATCTTTCCAATTTAATATGCTGACTGTTGCTCCTCCGCACAGGAGCTTCCGCGCTACTCGGCTTGATTGTTTATTCCAGAAATAAATCACGACGCAGTATTGCAGTCACGTTGAATTAAGCGTTTCTGAGAAGCGACCGATTACATGGGATCCGAATAGGAGGAACTCAGCAGTCGGAGGCCGGAAGAATCTCGCAGTTATGTGTGTTTTGACTACAACGTGTTGTTCCCAAAGCCTCAATATGAAGCCAGAAAAGTCTACTCTGCTCTCTTAAATTCTCAGCGTAAAGTAACACTTTCTCTTCTGCCTCTCTTAAGAGGTGTATCATTTATTCATGAACAATTCTATTACATTTCAATTGTTGTTACTATTGTTTTCTACAGCATGCCACAATAACTATATTTATGGTAATTTCTACGTTGGAATTTTGCCAAAGTCCAAGTCAATAAATGCTTTGATTGTAGTTGGTTTCATTTCATCCCGATTTATTCAGGAAAGGACATTTTGTTGCCCATGGGCACAGTTTTAAAATTGGCAGCACACTTGGAAAGATAAATACTTGTCAGAGGTTCTGTGAATCCTTTTGGATTGACCCGTTGGGCCCAATCGCCCCCACAGCCACCGGTCCAAATTGTCAGGCATTGGGGAAAGCAGGACTCAAACGCAGAGTTTCGAAACAAAAATACTTCAATAGTCAAGAATTCCAAAAAGCAAAATTCCAAGGGGGCAAAACGTAGCCGGGAACTCCGACGTGAACATTCGGTACACAACAATGCGACAAGAGACACACACGGCTTAAATACACTGGGAAGGTGCAGGTGATTGGACACAGGTGGAAACAATCAGACAATCACAGGGGATGACAGGACAAGGCAGGAAGGGAAGTTACCTGGGGACACGAGTGGCATGAAAACTACAAAATAAAACAGGATGTGAACCCAAACCGTGACACAAATTAGTTGGTATAAGTGTGACATGAATTAGCTGACTAAACCAAATCCGCCCTAGTGTCTCAGTAGCCTGAGCCAGTATGCGATCAGCTCAGCATAAAACAAAAAGGGTTTTAAGTTACATCCTGGATCTGATCTACCGCCGTGACGGGCCGGCGAAAAAAAAAAGGTATCAACATAGATACAACACCTTTCTATAGGAGCTTTGGCAGTGTTGGTATTTTTAATCCTTTAAGCAATTATAACAAGTGGCAGCTTTACTCTCTTTTTTTTTAATGTCTCCTCCACCTCCTCCTGTGCCACGAGGCCTGAGATCTCACCTCCTTCACCCTCTGACCAACCAACCCATTGCACCTAAACGTGCATGTGCACACGCACACACACACTGTGATTATCAACCTTACTAACACTGCACTACATAATTACACTGTCAATTTACACCGCTAAGATTTACCACCGTGGCTGCGCTTTCTTTCACATTTTCTTTTTTTTCTTCTTTTAAACAATGCAAGAACAACAATGGCCGCTGTGTGCAAAAGGCCCGAACTGCTTCCACTCTTATATTATTATTCATGGGGTACAATGGGGTGTCTGCAGCGCGCGGAGTGAGTGCCAGTGCATGTCCTAATAGTATTGTGTTATACAGCGCTGTATTGTTAGCAGACCCCTTAAGCCCCCCCATCTCCTGCCTGTCTCATTCAGCCAGACACAATGAAGCCCAGACAATGACGGCCAAGAGGACCACAGTGTGTGTGTGTGTGTCTCTATGTTGTTATAGTCACGCCCACACACACACCCACTACATCACGCATCTATTCGCATCTTAGCGCACACCTGCCAGCACTTGAAACGAGACACAGACAGACAGACAGACAGACGTAAACGTATTTAGCGCATTAGAGCGGCATCTTTGCAAAAAGGTGCATGCGTATGTGTTTGCACCGGGGCACAGCCACGCTAGTACAACGCGGCTGTGCCCCGGTTGAAGTGGTACTTTTAGCTTTTGGAGTGTTCCCTGGGATCGGGACATGAACGTGTATCACCCACAGTAGGCTGCAGTGTTTATTGCCTGCTCCTGAGCTGGTGAGATGAGAGGAGGATAGAAGCAGCGTGCAGGAGCAGTTAAAGGTCCTCCTGCACTGAAGTACTGCAGTGGGAGTGAACTCAGGTAGAGAAAAAAAGACTATATATAATGGGTTTGTAGACTTCCGTTCTGAAGTCCCGAATTTGGCGTTTTGGCCGTCGCCATCGTGAGTTAGGGCTCACTGTTGGCTTTTGGCAATCAATGAAAGTAAGCGACCATATATCATATATATATATTGAAACGCGAGACGAAGGCCATAAAGAAGTTGTTTTCTGGTTTGTGTCAATAAAATAAACCGGCTAGCATGCTGCTACTTACAAATAATGGCAATTCAAGGTCAGACTTTCCGTATTTAGTCAGTTGTGTGGGAGCATTGTCACACTAAAAATACAATGCTACACAAGCAAGTTTCTGTGATAAAGAGAGCAGATTTCTGGAAAATATTTCGATTTTTGGTTTTAAACCCCAGTTCTCTGACTAACAACTACTATTCCGTGCTCCCCACGTGGTTTATATATTTCTTTTAATTCAGATAAGATATGAAGGTCTGTACTGTCAAAATAACATCCTGAAATTTGCAAATGAGGCCATTCCAGTGGAAAATGACGTATGGGTTGTGTGGGGAGGCAGGACTCAATTTTTAAACAAAAGAGACTTTAATAGTCAAATCTCCAACAAAGTAAAAGGCCAACGGGCAAAAACACACACAAACCGGGGGAAAAAAGGCAGGCAGGAACGAGGCACAGGGGAGCCTCTGGGCGTCGGCCCGGTGGACAGGCACACGGCCGGGGAGCCTCCGGGGGTCGGCCCGGCGGACGGTCATTTGGCCGGCTCCGGAGCGGCGACTGCAGGGCACAGAACGTCTCTGGAATGGCTGGCTCGGGGACACGGGAAACCTCCGGAGTCGTCGGTGGCTCAGGGACACGGAATACCTCCGCAGTCGGTGGCGTCGGCTCGGGGACACGGAACACCTCCACAGTCGGCGGCTCGGGGACACGGAACACCTCCGCAGTCGGCGGCTCGGGGACACGGAACACCTCCGCAGTCGGCGGCTCGGGGACACGGAACACCTCCGCAGTCGGCGGCTCAGGGACACGGAACACCTCCGCAGTCGCCGGCTCATTCCCCCCCACCCACCCCTCAAGGAACGGATCCTAGACGGCCCTCAAATCACCAACGGGAGGGTGGGAGAGGACCACGGGATGGGAGGGAAGGAGCCTGAGTCTCGGAGCGGGGACTGAGGCGTCGGGGTCATGAGTCTCGGAGCGGGTACTGGAGGCGTCGGGGCTGAGTCTCGGGGCCGGTACAGGCCGAGTCGGGGCCATGAGTCTCGGGGCCAGTACAGGCCGAGACGGGGGCATGGATCGTGGGGCCGGGGGCATGGATCGTGGAGCCGGTACCGGGGTCGGGGGCATGGATGGTGCCGTCGGCTCGGGGGTCATAGACCTTGATCGTGGCGTCGGCTCGGGGGTCATGGACTTGGATCGGGAGGCCGGGACGGGAAGCTGCTGCGGCCCATCGCTGGACATGCGCACTGCGGCCGAGTGTGGAGAGCGTAGATGGACCGCAAGGTCCATCACCCACTCCCAGTGAGTATCTCCGCCGGACGACCACGAAATGGCCTCCTCCTCTGGAGACCACGTGGTGGGCGGCGGATGGTGAGAGCGGCGACCCAGATGCCTACTGAGGGCTCCGGAAGGGGAGACAGAGTAAAACAGGTACCCGGCTGGAACCCCGGCTGGAATCCCCGGGAGGACCGTTCCCCCATTACGGGTGGCCCGCTCGACTGCGTGGACCGCCCATTGCCAGACGGGTTCACCTGAACTCATCCAGGGCAAAAAACTCAGCTGAGTCCTTTTTTGGTCGCGTCATTCAAACCATGTGGGTGGTACTTCTTTTCTCCGTAGATTTACAGTTGAATTGATTTAACCAAAACAGAAACGTGTCAGTCAGAGTAGCAGATATATACGTTTCTTGAAGGGCATCTCAGCGGACTGTCACACTGTGGTGTGACATGAACTGGTGACAGAGGGTCAACTAACTACTAACCAACTAAACTTAATTCAAAATTTCAAATGTAAGGGACATTTATTCATATGTTTGGTGGTTATTTTGTCCAGAAAATGTGTAACAAAGAAAAACAAGTCGATAGCAGAGACGACGCTGAAGACGCTGATATAAGTATCAGTGTCTTCAGCATCGTCTCCGCTAGAAACTCGTTTTCTTTGTTACACATTTTCTAGACTAACTTGCGTATTATATTTTATAACTTGTGGAGGTTTTGAGTATTTTCAAACGGATAAGTGGATATTGTAGCCACAGTATTCTTTGGAAGTTGGTTCTGGCCCTTTGGGGCTCAGGTGGAGGTTCTGGTATTGAAGCTCCATTAGCCGCTACCAGCATAACATAGCATCCGAGATTTAAATAAGTCACACAATTTATACAGAAAACCAAACATGAGCATGCAAATCATGACATTTGTAAAATATGTTCACTTATTACCGCAGGCAACTTCTCTTTCACTAAGATAGGAAACTGTAGCCTTGAGTAGCCACACACCCGCATGTAGGTCATTCAGAGTGACTCAGGTGCATAGTGGCCCTATGTTGAGTCTGCAAAGTAGCCTCTTGGGCAAACATGGCTTGGATAAGCTGTGATCTCCATGTCGCCTGCGGGATAGAAGATGCCTATCTTGTAATTGCTCTCATATCTATCCTCTCCACCTGAGCTGCAGTCATCTCTGTGATTAGCCTGCAGTATCGCCCGCAGAGCAGTCATGACACCAGCGTAACCCAACACCGGGTCTGTGTGATTCTGCACGGAGCAATTATGCAACGGAGGTTAGCTTGTAGCATTTGAGCTTTTTGTACCTTAAAATTGTAAGATTTTTTGGGGGGGAGGAGGCAGTAGTTTGGCTCACTGGATGTGGGAAAGATGTGCAAAAAGGATGCATTTGGCTTGCGTTGTTGTGCTACTAAAATAAAGTGGTTATCAGTGCCAGGATGACCTTCAGTCTGTAATCCCTGCGAGAGTCTTCTCATTTGCTCTCAGTCACATTGGTATGAACCGTATATCCGTGGATGATGTGTTTGTGATGGTTGTACTCCCTTAGGATTTAGCAGACCTGGGTCTATCTGTGCAGCGGGTAAATTAAGTATTGAACGTGAATTTCTTTCAGCAAATATTTTTCTAAAAGTCCCTCGTTATAAATGTGGTTATTTATTCATGCAAATCCTCAGTGGGTGGGACGTATTGGCGATTGGTACTGCTACATCCTCACCCCTCTTCTCTCTGTCCCGCTCTGACAGATCAGTCTCCTGTGAGGTTCAGTTGTCCTCTTGAGTAATGCGGCTGTCAGAAACCAACTGGACATGCAGTCCAGTTAAGGATAAGTTTGGCTTATCATCACACTTACAGCGGGCAAAATAAGTATTGAGGAGTCTCAATAAATATATTTCATATAGGTGGTATTGAAATGAATGACATTTTCACATTAAACAACCCACATAATCCATACACACAAAGAAAACCAGACAAATAAATCCGGAATTAAGTTAGGCGCAATAAAATGCAATGACGCGGGGAAAAAGTATCCAACACATGAACAATGGAAGGAGCAAAAAGTCATCGAAAGACACCAGCTGAAATCTATCAGTAATTAGAAAGCAATCCTGCCCCTTGTCACTGCAAATTATTCTCAGCTGGTTTGGTCTCAACCTATAAAATGGTGTCTCGTTACCAAGCTGTCGCCAGCAGCGTTGCATGATGGGTAGAAGCAAAGAGCGGTTTCAAGAGACAGGCCTATAGCACTGTATAGAAATATATTTACTGTGAAAAATGTGCAATATTATGCTAATAATAAAATAGTTTTTCCCGCTGTGATGATAAGCCAAAAGAATAAGCATGCGCACAGTTGGTTTCTGACACCCACATTACTCAGAGGACCACCGACGCTCAGGAAAGGCCGTTCTCCCAGAGGGGGGCAGAGAAAAAGGAGGCGAGGGTGGTGAAACTACTGGGGGGGGTAATTCACCGGCAGTACTAATTGCCAAGGCGTGCCACCCACCAACGATTTGCATAAATAAATAATGAGTAATTATGCTGAGACCCGATGCGTGGAGGAGCGCACCATTTTCCGAAAATATCTCCTGTCGTGCTGTGAACTAGAAACTTCAGGCTCCCTCGAGAAATGCTCCACCGCTTGAAAAGAACTACACCTACACCTTTATTTTGCTGTTTGGATGGGATATTTAAAGACACACGCTTTACACTATAAAATACAGCAACGTGTCCTCGGACTGATAATAAGTCAGTTTTGGTTTCTCCTCGATGTGCATGAAAATGGAAAAGCAGATTGCTTCATGAAGACGATCATGTTTGGTGATTTTCAGGTATTTCTTTACAGCTCCAACACCCGAGACGGCAAAGTCCGGCGTGTTTAAACATGTGCGTTTACACGTGCATGTTTAAAGGAACAGCTTACATCCTAAAAAAACGCTTTACTGCACGTTGGATGCTTTGGCGCTGTCCATAGGTTCCTGATAATAGTCATTATTGTATAGACCAGACCAACAATAAATAATTTCTCTGGTTCCCTTGTAAGGGTTCGCTAAAGCCCCGAATAATGAAACATTTTTTTTAATTGCTCCTGTAAATACAAGACTTTCTTGTGTGCTTCCCATTTGATTGATGCAGACACGATAATGGTCAATCCTTTAGTTGCATTATCATTAACAAGGAATTTAGTCCAAAATATACATTTCTCAATTCTAGTCGTTTTCTAAATGGAGTTACATGTAGGTGGCGTTTACGCTGCTGCTGATTCGTCTCATTACAGGTAATGAGCCTGAATGAGTGCAGTGATTGTTGTGTGCACTACTAGTGGCCCTGCCAGCTAATTGAACAGCAGGTTCTACACACAACTCAATACTTGTCCGACAACCATCAGTCCCGAGTGTTTTACTAACAACTTGAGGCATTTAGAGTTCAGAGTCTTGGATTGTTGGAGCATCCGTTAATACAGAGCGACTTCACTTCGCTGTGACACGTTTAGTGCGGCCCAACCGCAGACTGACAGCAGAACCGAGGCCAGCAAAGCGACTGGGACGCTTTAGCTGCACATCTGACACAAACTACCTCTCTGACACCAATTCCATCTGAAAATCCAAGGATCTCTGTTTTCTACTTGGCGCTCGGGGCACTTTTCCGTGTCAGTGAGGGGTTGGCTGCAGAGTTAGAGGCAAAAAGATGTTAAAGAGACACGTGGGGTGTTACTGCCTGACCCCTGGCTGCGGGGTCGGACATCACATCGGATGTGCGAACGACGTGTTCCTCGCTCACATGTTGACGGGAGTTGAAGGTTCAGGGCAGCAGTAGCAGAGGTCAGCGGAAGCGTTTGTGTTTATTTCATTTGGCTTCAAAGTGCAGAAAGCAAACACGTGGATTATTTGGCTCGTGGAAAAATGATTTGAACATCAATCTTAAATTGGAATCTTTCCACATATTTCTGGTTCTACTTGAGGACAGTTAATGTCTTTCCTGGCAATTATTCTCCCCTTTTCCCCTGTTTCTAATCAGGTTGATTAAATCTGGTTCCAAACCAGCCATTAATCCCCACCTCTGCTACAACACGCTGGCATCATGAGCTCTTTGACTTCCCTCTGACTTCCTCATGCTTCCCCTTCTCGTCTCTCGCACAATAATCGGAGGAGAAAGCTCTGTGGTAAAGGGATTTCATCTCAGCTATACCACAGTCATTAGATACACTAATGCACTCTATCATTTTCTGCTGTGATTATAATTGACTCGTAATGTGCTTTTAATCCATGCTGGCTAACCTCCCTCTCCCTTTCTCCCTCCCTCCCCACACTCCTCCTCTCCTTCCCTCTCAGGTTTTGCAGTGAACCTCCAGGTGATCCTGGCGAACCCGCGGGCGCAGTTCAAGCGGCGCGGCTCCCAGCCGGGGATGCAGGAGTCCGACTTCCTCAAGCAGATCACCAAGGTCACCGAGTTGGAGCCCAAGGCCAACAATTGCACCCAGGTGAGCGACCGGGGCGACGCTTGACGCCATGGCAACAGATGGAAACGCTTCTGACGACAGTTTGGGTCCACGTGTGTGCGGCTCACAGCTTCACGCTCTAGTCGAGGACACTGACCTCCAAAGGTGTAGATGCTGTTCAGCTCAATATTCTGAGAGCTCAACAAACCGGTACAAATGCACCTTCCCTTGTGTTTTAACCAACGTCCTCACAGTCGCCACCGCTGAATAAGCAGGGAACGGTCGCTTGTTTATATCATAAGCATAAGTTATCAGACTGCAACCTACATACTGGAGGTGGAAGGCAAAGACTCGGGTTTAATAAAAGCCCAGCTCATCCGTCTTGTGTGTTTGTCTGTGTGGCAAATATTAAACTGCACTCATAATAATGGCTGCTGTCCAAGCAGTAACTAACCCTGGGGTATCTCTCCCCACTATTGACAGCATGAGTCATGCTTTAAGCGGGTGGCTCGGGCTCAACTTAGACATCCAGAGCAGGGATTGGATATAACCGGCGTTATAGCGCCATCAATTCTAGTTGTGACTTCAGACAGCTCAGATCGATGCAGCTCATCTCAAGTCACCACGGCCCCTGTTGGCACTCGGCTTTATGAAGCCACTCATCCCCTTGACAACCGTCACAGGGACTTCTGTGAGGAATGGATTCCATTACACCTCTACTGTTAAAAGAATACGTGAACTAAACGCCGGGTCCCTGTTTGCTTCAAACAGTCGCAGAGTCGTCAATTTACAGCTTTTTTTGCTTCTTTTTTTTTGTTTCATAACAAGTCTAACCGACACTACACAAGGCAATATTAGTAACAAGTGTGACTCATAGACTGTTACAGAATCCTCATCTCATTTCACCTACTCGTGTAGTGCAGCCTGTATTCGTTGGTCATGGCTTGTTATAGACGATCATCAGAAATGTTCCACGTATGCAACATAACAAACAAACAAACATGTCTCACTAACATGTCCAAGTCCTCCAATTTTTTTTTGTGTAAATTGTAAAAATGAGAGAAAAGAGAAAAGAGAAGGCAAGATCCCAACATTAAGTGATGGAGAATTTTGAGTTTGCAGACGGACACTGCAGCAGCACGGTTTCATTCAATGCCTCCCAGTTACCTACAAAATTCAACGCAAACAATATTTTCCTTCTCAGTGGCGAAAAAAAGTGCAGCTTTATCTAGAATCTCTGTTTACGGTTTAACTGGATGTGCCACACCCCCCGGCCCCCCTCCCGGGTTTGCCGGATCATCATTTACAGCCGACTGCTGCTGCTGCAGACAGCTCTGTGTTGAAACTACCATCATCATTATCAGCCCCATTACACTAATGGAGGGGCCCTGCCGCCGATATTAATACAGGCCATTAGCGAGCTGTGACATCATCAGTCAGCGCCCAGCACCGCTTGGACCAGAGGATGCAAAATCAGCATTAATCACGTATCACAGTTGCAAGAGCGGCAAGACGTGACATCATCAGTTAGAAGACGTGACACCACTCTGGCAGCTCTGTGTGCTCGGTGCGTTGACCATTAGTCAAGTTACTGCAGTTATTGTTACTCCTTTTTTGTTACAAGATACGCGTATTGACCCCAAATGTGGTTGACATGATAGGATATAAAAGCCCTCTGCAGCAGCTGTTGCACGCCGCAGCTTCAGGTTCCATCCAATTGGAGGGAAGCATCTGGGATCAAATCACAAAGCCGAAATCCCGACCTTGGCAACGGAGGGCAGAGGCGCTCATCCGATGGCCGGGTCACTATCTGCAGACGACTGACAGGCGCTGTAATGTAGTTAGAGCAGGAGAGTAATGGCAACAGACAGCAGTGACAGGACAACAAAGGAGAGGGGGGGGCGGAACAGATGGAGATAGATTATAGCACAGGAGGGAAAGGAGACAGAGAAGTGAGTCAGAGAGGAGGCTGAGTAAAAGCCTGCGTAGAGAGACGAGGTATAGTTCCAGTGACTGGAAATGGAGTTGCAAGAAAAAGCGAAGGGACGTACGCCGCCACGGACTCAAAGACTACAGCGCTGTGTATTTTATTTTTTGGCTCTCAGGTGTCTGAATTTATTCTATTATTGTTGCTAAATGCATCCCTGACCTCCACAAAATCTGATTTGTGTCATCCGATCCTGAAAGCATCTAGAGTGCATTTGCAAATGGAAGTTAAGCGCGTTATGGTCTCGAGATTAAAAATGTATTCTCAGAACTTTTAAATTGAAGGTACTGGGAAGGTGAGAGTTCTGCGGTGGCAGGTGACTTTAGTGCTTAGGGTCATGATTATTTAGCACCACACACTTCACAATCTTGCATTAGCAAAGAGTAATTGGCCAAAATAGGCCGAGGATCATAGTGACAACATTTATAAATAATTAATTATTTTGAAAATATTGAAAATAATTTTAATTTTTATCCCTTTTTCATTGAAAAGTGCCCTCACCAAGTTAGTCTTAACATAAATAATAAAAAGCGTAGGTTTAAAACCAATTCTCAGCTAAACTAACAGTATAATCACCCTCCAAACTCTCCATGATAGTTTTTACTGACTGAACACCGTAATTGCTGCAGATTGTGCACATCTGTTCTTGCGAATAAAGAGCTTTTAGAAAATCTTCCCAGATCTCAGCAACGACGTTGGCCAGCACTTGAGAGAGAGAATAGCTGTCTGGCATTCACTGCAATTCCATTGTGTGAATATAGCAATAATCTATAGCAGATGAAAATGATGTGCATGACCAATTTGTTGTCCTAAAATTGAGGAAACTGGATTTTTACTAATATTTCTAACACAAATGACAACAAATATACCAACACCAATACAAACGCTGGGCCATCTGCACATCCTTCAACTGCATCCCCACAAACGATTCCTCCTGATGTGGAGGAACAGGCCAATCCGCTCTCTCTGAATGCTATTAAGGCGAATAAATAAATAAAAATGCTCTAACCTACTAAAGCTTTTCGTCTCCACTTTGCCTCAGGGGGAAAGTGGAAGATAGAGCAGGAAGGAGGATAGAGAGGTAAAAGAAAAAAACATGAGCAAAGCCATCAGGGAAAAGAAATAGTGTGACGTGATGAATAAGGGAAGTGGAGAGGGGGGCGGGGGGGGGGGCACCCTGATTAGCAAGTGTGGATCTCCACACACGCCATGCACCTTTTTCCTCAAAGTTCTCGAGTGACGCTTAAGTGGCTGCTACATTAGCCTCGTTAGATATGCAAACCGGGCCGATTAGCAGCACAGTGTGCAGGAAGGGGACATGTTCCACCTGAAGAAGCCCGGAAACGGCAGCCGACAGCAATAAATCATGCGTGTGCGTGTGTGTGTGTGTGTGTGTGTGTGTGTGTGTGTGTGTGTGTGTGTGTGTGTGTTTTTCTCTGGACACACAAATGCCACAAGCGTGAATTATAAGCTCATTAGCCAATGGTCTCCTCCAAACAACCCTCCTAAAATCCCTGGGGAATGAAATGCGTCCCTAAAATAAAAAAGGATGAATCTCTGCATCCATTTTCTCACCAATACGTCGCTGTGAAATTGGCTGCAAACAAAAGACAAGCGGCTGCAGCGTGCCACTTTTGATGCAATTTTATTTTCCGGAGGTGTCAGACTTGTTTCTGCCCGGTGAACGGAATCCCTCCTGGCACGCCAGCCAGCTTCAAATTCAACAGCAGGAGGATGCATGTGCAAATGTGTGTCTCAAAGAAATGTCTTTCATTTGACAGATATTTCATCAGAGTATCATCAACAAATGAAGCCTTTACTTCAAAAGGTAATTGCAACAAAGGGAAATACCAAAAGCCTGTGTCTTATAGTACAAGTAGTATAACAATATGGTCAGTGTGAAATGAAATGCCAGATATATAGTGTATATACAGTATAAACAGTAAGGTGTGTAAGTACTGGAAGGTGTGTATCTGCGTTGACTGATTTTTATTCCTAATGCTCGTCATTGGTGCGTCAGATCCTGTGAAAATCTGATGAAGTCATTCAGGTTCACCAGAAACTCCTTCAGCTCCGACTCCAGCAGTCCACACTGAACCATGGGAGAACCAGAACCATGACCGAGCGGGGTGGACAGTAAAATGAGAGGTCATCTAAAGAGCTTGTGGAGCTCAGAAACACTACGGATTTCAAGGCACAGGCAAAATCCACACATAAATTGTAATAGTTGTAATACTTTCAAATAGGTCACCTATGATGTAATGGAGGTTCCTTCTCTATTTAGCTTGAGGGGGTGAGTCTGTGTAATGTTATCCAGCAGGACACAGGTCTGTTTTGTCCACATAACAGCTTTATGCTGTAGAACAGATTCAGCTCTGGTCTCTGTGTTGCTGCATCTGCTTAATTATTTCTATTACCGGTGAAGACAAAGTTCACAGTGATAAATGCTACTTCCCCAAGACAATGACAAAATAAAAATACTTTTAAACTATCAAACAAAGGTTTGAACAGAATCACAAACAGAATTTCACTTTCAGCACTATGACATTTATTTTTTGTGATGATGTGAAATATCTGCAGTGTGCGTCAGGTACAAACATGCCGGGGAGACTTAAGCAAAAACATCGTTCCAAAGCACTGCGAGTGTTGAAAAGCCTCCGGGAACGATACCTTCAACTTGAATGAGTATTCAAGTACAATCTCATAATTACGGGTGAGAGAGAAAATGAGACCCATATTGTAAAAGAGCTAAATGATCCTTCAAACAGCAATTCTCAGTATGGCTTTCAGCTTTTTTTTTTTTTACCTTTTTCTACAAACAAAATGTCTTTAATCCGCCCAAAAACATCAACCGTGTTAGTGAAGCTTTATCCACCTGCGTCTGTGAAGTACTTATCCAAGCACACCGGCCTGTTCTTGCTTTCATTAGTGCCGCCATTTCCCCCGTCAGCTGTTTCCCGCTCACACACTTTTTCTTTCTTTTCTTTTTCAGGTTCTTGTTTGGCACACTCGCACGGAGAAACCACACCTCGCCAATGAGCCCAAACATCGGAAAGACACCGTGGTCATTGAGGTGTGAGAGGAGGGGCCGAGCAGCGGATCGGAGACGCCATGTCTTTGCTAACCAGCGACAGCACGGGTTGTGCCGTCTGTCCCGCTGGACACGGACTCTATAGGAGCTGCATGATTCAAGACCCCTGGCTGGCTTCTTGTTGGGACGTCTTGGCCTGTAATGTAATGTAAAAAAAAACAACAAAAAAAGCATCTTGTTGCTGAAGTGCCGAGTGAATAATTTGGCATTTTAATCATTAATACATCCTTGTCAAATGAACTGTTACTGTGATATAATTACTGTACAAACGAGGCTCTCTGTTAAGACAACTCGTATTGCACAAAACAAAGAAGATGGACATTTTTCATTGTTAGTACGAAGCATGTATCACGGTGTTGTTAGCATAAAGCTAGCGAAGACTGCAACTCACACTAATTCTTTGGGAACAACGTCTAGCAAACTGCAACAAACATCTCTAACAAGTAGCTTTTATTACAAAACAATGTGTTGGTTTGCTTTAAAGGTGTTGGAGATGGTATTTTGGAGTAGAGAGAGATCTGCGTCGTCGGCTTCCAGTCGTGATGCTAAGCTAGGCTAACCGGATCCTAACTCAAGCGCTGTGTGCGCACAAAATTGGCATAATTTTGTTGTCTTTCATGTCATCTGTCCCTTTGACTGAGCAGAGCACACATGTTGGACCGCATCATCTGACAAAAGGTGCGTTCGCTGCTGAAGAACGTCTCCGTCTTCAATTCCTTATATCTGTAAAATGGCCAAAAGCGGCTCCTGCCTCTCGTTGATACACCTTGATGTCTCAGCGTTGACGTAGTAACGATTCATCACTGGCGAACTGGTCGTAGGAGATGATCGACCTCCTCTCGCTGTGCGTTTCTTCAGTGTGCGACCGGGTCATGGAAGCGGCGTAACAAAGCGATGTCTCAAGCTGCCGTCAATAATGCAAAGCACGAGGGTGAACAAGGTTCGCTTCTGGTTTCACAGCTCAGTGTTTTATCAGCAGTATTGTCCTGGTCACTGAAGTGTGTGTGTGTGTGTGTGTGTGTGTGCGCGTGTGCGTGCGTGCGCGGTGTCGGTGTGTGATGTAAACACGGGGAAAAACAAACTGGATTAAATCCAGGATTCAACACTTTGGGAAAGAAAATGAACAATTCAATGTCATTTTTTGTCTGAAACTTACTGTCATCTCTTGTATGTTATTGTAGTAGGCCTCTGATATGTTTTAATACCTTTTTAAGTTATTTATATATATTTCTACGTTGGTTCTTTTATTTCTTCTGAACTCATTTGGTCCAAAAAATATACAAGTCAACAAGTCAATACCACACATTACGTGTCACACAGAGAAATACGTTTGCACTAGATTTAGCACATAAGTACAATTGCTAAAGAAAGTAGCAATGTGTCATTAAATAATCTGATTCATTGTTGCTCATAGAATACTATAGGATACTTCACATTTCCTCCACTAAACAATCAATGCACCTATCAGAAAAAAATAACGACCAGATTAATAATTTATGAGAAAGTGAATAATTTAGTTTAGACAAGTTGACAAATTAACAGAAAACAGAAAACCACAAGATTTCCAGCTGTTATAAATTCCCCAACACGTACAAGCGGCAGTGGTGATTTCAGCCACACTGAAAGGTGCTGAATGGCATCTACATGAAGGAAAGAGCGAACAAAGGGACGTTTGAGTTCATGGCCGATCCCTGCTGATCCGTCCTGGTCGCCACCGCGACGCGAACGTGGTAAAACTACCACGGTGTTTTACCACACGTCGTCTTTTCCAAACTCACGGCTCATTACGCAGGATTCTTTTGGACATAATGTATTATACATTTGTTGGCTTGAGTCTCATGCAGATTAATTATTTTTTAAGACCCGTTCTGAAAGGTTGATATTAGTATAATCAAATATTCAGATATCTCTGAACAGAAATACCTAATAAGACAGATGAAATGAAAATACGCACAAATCTCCCAAACATTCTCTACCAACTCTGCAGCCAGCCGGCAGATGGATTTGACATGTTTCTGTGCATATTTATTGAACATGGAAGTTTCTCAAAGGCTGCTGGGAATTCTCCTTGCTTCATGCTCCTGTGCTGCTGCTGCCGCCTGATCTCGTCCACTCAAGGTAATCTCCCACGAGCCCGATAATCCACTAGGAGCCGCAGTGACGATTGGCGACAAATTGACATCCGCCAAGCGATGATGTGTGTGCCATTAAAGCACTCTAATTAGTATTTTTGGACTCTCGCTGGAAAAAACACGCTGAACATGAAGGTCGGTGTTGTTGGACGCAGGCAGATTGTGCTGAATCCCATAATGAATAAACCGTTTTCAAATATTCAGTCTTTTTCTTTTTTTTTACAGCTGGTTAGAAAAACCATATATGAAAAATATGAAAAAGTGTAGACAACATTGAGGGCATAAAATCTGAGATCTTTATTAAAGGATAAGTAGCACTGTGTGTGTGTGTGTGTGTCGGCATTGGAGACAGCAGAAAGGCAGCGCAGCAGGTACCAGTGTGTCCATGCTGTTCAAAATGAGTATTGAAACGGTTTCAAATATTCAGCACAGACACGTGTATTTATACTTCTGATCCCACGAGTATGCACGTTTATTAAGTTCTACTCTTGCTCCTACTACTCTGTAGGAGCATACTCTACTCTGCTCTGAATAAACAAGGACTGGACAGCGATGGGACCCTTGCAGCGTTTTTCATAAAGGTCACCTTTTGTCAGCGCTGTCCAATTCTGTCCCCCCTCGGTCTGGCCCATTGATTGGTCACCCAGGTTTAATTGCTTCAGAATAACTGTGCTTCTCTTGTACTGCTCACAATAAAACACCACAACAGAGATGGTGGATGGCAGAATATACAGTTAAAGCGTCACACATGAGGGAAGCAACATTGGTCCAGTTAAAAGAAAAAGACAGATCGTAGAAGTCCCTGCTGGAAGTGAACCGACAGAACGCTGGTCTCTGCCGTTTCCATGACAACGACCTGACTGCTGAAAACGCAACACAATTTGGGATACTACCTACTCTACTATTTAAAGCGCAGTACAGACGTACTGCGGCGATTCCAGCTGCGCATTAATATGCGCCGGGGAGCGCAGAGGAAACGGCTCATTTCTACAAGGAAAATCTTCAGTGGGACGAAGGAGAATCAGACACCCAGCGGGGGTCCCGGGGCGCCCAGCAATCACTAGAAGTCACCCGTTGGGCTGTTTATAACCAGCCGCCGTGTGACAAACCGCAATGAATCATCTGCATGTAAAAGTACATTTTAAAATGTTTACACCAAAAACAAAAACGGTATTTTCAGTAAATCTATGAGCTTTTTTTTTTCATTGATGGTTGGCTCTTAAAGTTTCTTTTTAAAACTTTTAAATAAAGCAGGTGGGAACAGCCTTGCTCTAAGTCTAGAAGCTAAGCTAGGCTAATGCCTTTGTCTCAATTTGACATTGCTGTCACATCTTTTGCGAAGATGTGTCACAAGTTTTGCGAAATGGCTGAAATTTACATTTGCCACCATCACCTGCCAATCATTCCTCAGCACGTGCACCAACAGGGACGAGAAGGACGTGACGCTCCACCGTGAGCAGCTTGAAACCCCCTATTTAGCGCTGCTACTGTAAACCCCCACAGGATGCTTTAAAGTAACCCGCACATCCTCTGGAACGTCAACGAGGAAGATGGAAATAACAATCTAAGTAATGGAGTAATGTAACGGAGAGGCATGGAGCTCTCTCCTATGGCTCTGAAAACAGCTGGAGGTTCACATCATCATCACAAATATACAGTACTGATCAGACGACTATCTGCCCTACAGAGAGGGAGGGGGGGGTTACAATATGCACAGCAGAGGGAGGGAGCAACCACAAAATAGCCATATCTACTGCATTGAAAGACTACTCACTAACTACCCACTTTGGTAAGGATACATAGTTACTATAAGAGACACTTGAGTTATCGGTCCAGCAGCTTTCTCGGGGTCTCTCTCTTCAGACGACAACAACAACAAAGAGAAAGAAGCTAAATGTGGGCGGGAAACGACGGTCTCCCTCCCGCCGCTGCGTCCAGCGTTGTGTCATCTGGTCTCACGCAGGGTTTATTTTACTTTTTTCCCCGTGGTGGGCAGTAAAGGCAGTCAAACTACCCCCGTTGTGCGTTCTTTAATCGGCTCCTTCTGTGTGGGTCGGGAGCACATTATTGGGCTGTGCCATACGACTCCCCCCCCCCGCCACGCCCACTTCTCCTTCGGACCTCCTGCTTATGACTTCCACAGCTGAGTGCTGAGGGTCTGGCCAGAAGCCGGCGGGGGGTCCGCGGGCCAGCCGGCCGCTGACTGGCCGCCACTCACCGCCATGCCCGACATCTGCTGGGACATCTGAGGGGAGAGGGGGGGGAGGGGGGGAGGGAGAAGGGAAGTCAGTGATAGAATTCATCAACGCTGAAATGAGAGACAGCCATTCCCCCATCCAAGAGGCAATGGTTGTTTGTTTGTGGGGGGGCGACCCACCGACCTCCAGCTCGACTCCCATGTCTCCATCGCCTCCTCCCCCACACTCCCCCGCTGGCCTTATCCTGCCTTATCTATTGTGAACGTGCTCCAGCGCAGCGCGACTGGCTTATCTGGTCATCGGAGAGCTGGTGGCTCAGCGTGCGCGTGTGCGTGTGTGTGTGTGTGTGTGTTGCAACTGAGTGCTCGTTCATCAACGCACCATTCCATCACCTCTATACACATGTGTGTGTATATAGAGGTGTGTACACACACACACACACACACACACACACACACACACACACACACACAGACAGGATGTTAAGATGTTGACAACATACAACACACATACACACACAACTTCATGATGGGTATACGGGTTGTGTGTTTCATTGAGCAGCAGCTACGTCACGTTAGCTCAGAAAATTCGACCTTGATGAAAGCGTGAGGAAGGAAATGATTTGATGGGAGTCATTTTGAGCACATCCACTCCCTCGACTGTCACAATAAAAGCTTCCTCAGGCTAAACAGTTTAGCTCAGACTGCTGGAAGCTGCTTTGGCTCAAGTAGTTGTTCCTCTGCCTCAACGTTATATTCAAACTTCTCTAATTATATTAAAGGAGTGTTGTTTCGCCAATCAACATCCCTGTTGGTATAAATAGATGCTAAATATTCAAAGGCTCTTCGGTTTCTGTGTCGCTGCGTGACAGATGTGACCTCCCAGTATTGATCCAGTGTAGATACGGCTTCTAGTTCTCGTGTCCAAAACCTTTTGTAAATTTGTAAATATTTGATCATTTTAACACGGCGATGTCACATCGGATACTTTTCAAACTAAAAAAAAGTGTTGTCATTTTGGTTTTGATAGAAAAACAAGATATTTAATCAAAAGGAGAGGCTGGATAGCCTACGGGTGAACAGCTTTCAATCAAACACGAATAGGAATAGAAACAGATGAATTTCCATACGAGATGCAGCACACATTGTTCAAGACCTGACGTCATTCCTCCCCTGATGTTGGCCAACAGACTTACAGATGTGGATATCCAGCTGTGCAGCCAGAATCAACTTAACTTGATGTTTTTATTGACTGTTTCAAGTTTGATAATAAATAATAAACGCGTTTTGTTTTATAAAATACCCTGTTAGGCATGGCAGGTTTGCCCGAAGTCCCTTTAGGGAGTTTTTTTTGCAATTAATAATAATATTTATTTGAGCCTGTAAACTTGCTGTGTAAATATTAGAGATATTAAGGACAATAAAGCCCATAAGGAAGCTTTGCTTCCCTCTATTTAGTGCCATTTAGTGCCATTTCCTTATGTCATCCTCAAAAACAAACCAGCCGTGTTGATAAAACACAACTCCATTATAAGCAGTTTAATGAAAACATACACTTGTTAAATACTTACTAAATGAGACCAAGTCAATACTTTAGGCGGAATTAACTGTCTCAGTCATTAATTGTTGAACGTCTTTCATGTTAGAAGCATAGACTTTATACAAGAAGTGGACGTAGTTGTAGCAATGTCAGCTATCGGTTGTGAAATGCCATTTTGCGGCCGCTGCCTTTGGGGATTGTGCTCGTTGTCATATTAGATCTTTTGGTGGTGGTATTTGACTTAGATTCATCACAAACAGCTCTGGTAGCGGCACACAGGGATGCAGGAAACAGTGGAAGACAACGTATTAACTGAACCAGGATGATGGAAGCGCTTGACCGGTGGTGTCGAGGTGAGTGAGCGAGTAAGTGGGCGTCGTAAAAGACGACTTTACAGGGAAACAGAAGAGGAATTACAAGCATCCGGATGTTTAAATGACTTCACTATCACCATAAAAGCAAACGCGCCCCCCATCGGAGTGTGTGTGAGTGATACCTGGCTCATGCTCCACTGTCCTTGCTGCATGCTGTACATGTTCTGCCCCTGGTTGGCTGGCACCCCGCCCTGCTGCTGCAGGCCCACCAAGCCCCCGTTGGGCAGAGCCACGCCGGACATCACGGCCCCCCCGCCCATCATGGTGGCGGCGGAGGGCGGGACGGCTCCGGCCGCCCCCGTGAAGCCCTGCGGGGTGAACTGCATCTGCGGCTGGCCCGCGTACATTCCTGCTGGGGCAAGGACACGTTGCGTATGTTAACTTTTCTACCAGTTGGCTTGTTTTACAGTTCAGTATTTTAGCGGCGCCCGGCGGTCCCTCTGGATCAAATGTGGGGATTCACAGGTGATTATGCAGCTCGGGGTTCCAAGTTAATGTTCAGTTTTTATGAAGAGAAGCCTCACAGTTTACTTTCAAAATGCAAACCAAACATTTCCTGCGGATTCAAATCAAAAGCAAAAGCAACAGCCCTACTTTTGGCAAAATCACAAACCCTTGATGGGTCAAACTGAGGATCCGTGTTAGTTAGAAGTTTGCCAGTTGGCCCGTTTTAACACCCCATAAAGGAGAAATGCTACTAAATAATGAAGAAGTGGCAAAATATCTGTTTTTTTTACGAAGAGGGAATGAGTCAATGGACACAATATCCTCTGATGTCAGCCGCACAGAATGCAATGACACGTCCACCAGATGCTGAAATACGGCCTCTTTGGCTCTATTCACATCTCCACATTTGAATCTGCTGGAGCAAGTTCAGCGTTAATCAAGAAAGGTTACACAGACTGTTTGTAGTATTTTGGAAGTTAATTAGCTGCACTTAGATCCACAAGTATCCTGCAGAGGCACACGCACGCGCGCGATGAAAGTCAGTGATCCTGAGGCATTAGCCTAGCGAGGTTCTTTTGGCTTTGATCTCCATCAGCATCTATTTGGACTCAAGAGAGGACAATGAGGCTGCAGAAAGCCCTTCATGCCGATTTCCTTTGCTAATCCTCTCGCGTTGGTGCGATCATGCAGCGATACAATCAACGCTTTCCCATACGCTCCCAAGCTGGAGTGGGTGCACGTAGCATATTATGCAAACAGCCGCGTCGAGCCGTCGGTGTTTACACACAACAGCTGTGTGACGAGCGTGATTCTGCTCGTCCGTCTGTGCTGCCGCGGCGGCGGGACTCCGGTAAGTGGACGAGCCAGCTCTTCAGCACGCCGACCTTTGTCTCTCTTCATTTTCATTTACGATAACAGACATTCTTTTTCAAAAAGGAGCTGGTTGGCTTACATGGGTAAAAAAAAAAAAGCTTTGGAGGGAGTTTTCCCTCCTGTGTCTTTCCTTTGACTTTGTGTAGTGGCTGTAAACCTGCCTTCAATTATTGTTTGGTCACTTCGGGGGCAGTGCAACACGCTGCGTGCACACATGCTGCCGTGGCAGCGACCAGACTTCCGTTCCAGAGGGGAAATAGCTGCTAATTGCTCTGCCGCGTTCACCAGCTAGTCGCCAACGGCCTTCTGTTTGTCAACATACCAAAACAAACAATAGGTCCTGCACCAATGCTGCCTGGTGTCGAGCCAGGGTCCGTTGCACCCTGTAGCTGTAAGTTAAAAGCTTTTGTTGAGGTGCTGAGAGGCCAACAACATGCGATAGTGTGTGTGTGTGTGTGTGTGTACGTCACCTTGTCCCGGCGCAGGCTGCTGGTGGCTCTGCGGCTGACTGGCCACTGAGCTGCTGGCGTACAGAGACAGGATGGAGTCCTTCGATAGAAGCTTCTTCTTCTCCTCCGCCTTGGTGGTGGTGGTGGTGGAAGTGGAGGAGGAAGCGGAGGAGGAGGTGGAGGGGTCCGCCTGCTGAGGTGCTGCACCAGAGCCGGGCTGTCAGGGAGACCGAAAAGGGATGCATGAAGTATGTAGCTTCACCGAAAACATCTGGCCACGCTGTCTTGAACAAGAATAAGTCTCGAAAAACATAAACTCATGTGTACAAAGTTTACTGAGCGAATGAAGCAAAGAGAGAAGCAGCTTCCTTCTCTCATATTCTATGCATGGAGCTGCTATCGGACCAGAGGAGTCGCCCCCTGCCGGCCATCAGGTTGGCGCCCGGTAAACAGGCATTTACAACACACTGCCACCTACAGCGTGGGAGAATATTTAATCGCCACAAAGACAAAATCCACAAGGAGAAGAAAATATCCAAACGTTGTCCGTGCGGAAAGCTCACAGTCAAAAGAAACGCAGGCGTACGCTGACCGGGTGGGAAAAGATGAAGCAAGGCGGAAGAAAGCAACGAGAGGCCGAGGGGAGAGTCGAGATGAAAAATAAAAAACGAGGAAAAGCATTGTCACTGTAAGTGAGACAGATGACATTAATTAGGCTGCTGCAAAGAGATATAGATATAAACACACACACACACACACACGTTCCTACCAGGCCCATTTTATTTTTTTTGAAACCTCTCAGGCACACACCCATTATGTCTAATGGATGGAGCTGCCAGCAAAGTTACACCTGCTTAAGAGCTTCGTACCACTGTTTGTGTGTGTGTGTGTGTGTGTGTGTGTGTGTGTGTGTGTGTGCAGCTAACACAAACAATGGCGGGAGAAAAGGCGAGGCAATAGTCAGCAGGACTTCATGAATAAGATAAGGGTGACTGTGATAAACAGCGGCTTCTGCAGCGCACACACACACAAACGGGTGAATTCACAACACAAGCGCGCGCGCACACACACACACACACACACACACACACACACACAGCGTGTGGGAGTGTGTTGTGCTCAACTGCTTAGCAGGCAGGGCTGCTCCCCTCCGTCTCTCTGCTGACTTCCTTTGACTGTGGAGGGAGGAAGGAAGGGAGGAGGAGAGAGAACGATAGCGGGAGGACGGAGGAGACGGGGAGGAGGGCAGGATGCAGAAGACAGAAGAAGAGGTGTCACGGAGGAGGAGAGAATGATAGCACAGGGAGCAGAAAAGGGAAAAGGGAGGACAAGTGGAGGATGCAGGGGCAGATGAGGAGGACCGATGATCACAACTGCACATGCGCTCAATATTTTCTCTCAAGTGAAGCCAGTTAAGGTGAGTCAGGTGCTGACGGGGTTCAGGATGGAGCCTCCTTCTATTAATCGCACGATTAGCAAGATTCTGGCTCCTGAGGAGTGAATGTGAGGTGAGAACAGGCAGCGGGGCGTCTTCACCTGCTCCGCGTTGATGTCTCACAGAGACATAACACGACTCAATCACAGGGGGTCGATTCAATTTGCTGCTAAGCTTTTTGGCAAAAGGTAAAAACTTCAAACCCCCCCACAAACTGCGTTAATTGTTGGCCGTTAGACTTCCTTCCTCGAGACACATGCTTGTCGAACAGACGGCGGTCTACCGGCTCTGTGGGAGGCCTTCTGGGAGGTGGAGGGAGTGAAAAGGAGTTTAAAAGATGACCAGAAACGGACTGCACAATATCGGGCCATGCACCAAACAGCAGACTTACACAGTCAGAGGCCAGCTGGGGAAAACAGTGCAGTGTTTAGCAGCTAAGGAGGATAATATTTATCAATATTAGAAGTTGGTGAATACCAAAAATAGTTAAATGACCACGAACAATAAATTCATGTGAGCGTTTAAGCGTTAGGGTGTAAATACGCCCCTGTTTGCAACCAAAAAGGACAGAAAATCAATGATAGCAGGTCTAAGTGGGTGGGGGAGTGGGGTCAACATGAGCAGAGGGAAATGTAACATGTCAGTCTCAAGCGTAACTGGTAGAAAGACAAGTTGAGTTCATTAGGTAGAGTCGCGCTGTAGCGACACGTCGATATGTCTGCAATCGCCGCCTCGCAAACGTACGTCTCCGCCAACCACCGACGGGCCGCGTCGGTCCCAAACGTCCTTCTGTCCCATCAGGAATCAGTGTCAAGTTGTCGTATTCAGCATATCAATGCGTGGATTGTGTCTGGTTTTCAGTGAAGTCACAGTGACCTTTGGACCACTACGGATTAATCCGGTGCGTCTGGAGGCTTTAGAAAGGTTAATTTGTAAAGACTAAAGAGGTGGCAGTACTCCGTCAAAGGTTTGTAGAGAAATTCTGTACGTTGAATTATGATACACTAGGTTACATTCATGTGGCAGACGCTTTGGTTGGATTTTCACACCGACCTGATAGTCAATGGTCCACCTTACAATAAAAAACATGAGAACAATGACACGGTAGACCTTTAGCAGCCCTTTTGTCCTGCAGACATCCTACTAAAGCCACACGCGTTGCACAAAATGCAAAAACTGGTTGAGTCGGGAGGAAAGAACTGAAAAGGAGTCCGTCACATGTGCATCTACCCACTTTCGTTTGTCTGGCTCGGTCTCACACAACACAACATAGTGTGCGGTGTGTTTCTGGGCTCCTAGCAGCACATTGTGTGAAATAAAGCCTCTTCAACAAGGCACCATTCTTCTCATCCAATGTTGGTGTCAATGGGTGCAGCCGCAGCTCTGAAATACCACTCTGACCGCATTTCCCTCACTGTCGCCATTGATAAACCTCTACAGCCAAACACACACTTTTCTTTATATGGTATTCCATCACTGCTTGAGATGCTCATAAACTCCCATCTGATCTGGTCTGGCCGTGTGTAGCTTTAAAAGCACTCTGAGGCTCTGATTGTGTAGCAGTGTGTGTTGAAGGATTTGGCCTAATTCACAGAAAAAAGCAACGCTGGCCTTGGAAATCTGAATTCAAAGGAGAGCTGCAGTAACAACCTTTTCTTCCGCCGCCCCCCCCCCCCACCCTCCTGCTTCATGCGTCTCAGTCATTTTTTGTCCCCTTTAGCATTCGGCCCTCAACTCTCTCCCACAAAAGCTTCTCCTTTATTCGAACGTTAACACGACACATGCCATGTTCGGCATGAGGACGCTTGCTATGATGGGTCTCCTTCCTGCACCATGTGACTTCCACCAGAACGCACAAGAAACATGGACCACACAGAGAATCACATCCCTGTGATCTTCCCTCAAGAATGTCTCCCCGAAATATCAGAACTCTTTAAATTGTCTTGGGTAGGATATGAATCCTTGAGTTACGGTGTTCCGTGCATAGTGCATAAGAACTAGTCGACTTTATGTCAAAGTGACACGGCAAACGAAATCTATTGAGTTTTTTTACATTTCTGTCACGGTGTGGTTCACTTCATGTTATATTTTGTAGTTTTCTGCCACTCGTGTCCCCGGGTAACTTCACTTCCTGCCTTGTCCCGTTGTCCCCTGTGATTGTCTAATAGTTTCCACCTGTGTCCAATCACCTGCACCTCCCTTGTGTATTTAAGCCGTGTGTCTCCTGTGTCACTTGTCGCGTCATTGTCTTTTGCCACGCATGTCCTGTTCTTGTCTTTCGCCTTGGATCGCCGTACGTTCATGCCTGTGTGTTTTTGCCCCTTGGCCTTTTGGATTTTGGACCTTTTGACTATTAAAGTCTTTTGTTTTGGAAAAGTCTGCGTTTGAGTCCTGCCTTCCACCCCCATCCCTGACAATTTCTGAGTCCAAGTGGACATTTACGGCACGTTTGAGGGAATTTCCTTTCAGCAATCTGAAGATAATGTTGACAAACAACGGCGGAGGACGATGTAAAATGAATCCCTCTCAATCACTTATCACCCTCAGGAAGAGTCTTGTCTGTATCTGCATTTATTTTATGGCCCGCAAGTTGACTTATTTGGTTTAGACTTATCAAACTCATTGTCATCTGCAAATATAGCCAAAATAATATTACCAGTGCATTGCCAATAGCAACTATTATTGACTGGCTGTAGAGCAAAAGAGAAGGTTTTTAGAGGAGACCAGCTAGAAAAACACAATTAAGCAGGCGTAACAGGGCTTCATTAACCGCTCGTGTGTCTACGGGTAAAAGCTTCCTCTCGCCCTCTCAGGCAGTGTTTTCTTTGAAATAAGCAGAAGTCTTGATTGGCTTTGTTTCAAGTGGACAGACAGCTAGAGAGCTACAGGCAGCTATATGTCCATAAGTCCAGCTGTGGATGAACATGAAAAACCTCTTCAGTATTTTCTGCACAGCCCAAAAAGGAACTTTGGTTCTTGCTGCAATTTGGCACTGAGGCTGTTTTTCCAACGGTCAGGAGCACAATTTGGTCCCCTTAGTAATAAGGACAATTATGGCGTAGAGCAGCATACTGATGCGGTTCAGCAGATTGTACAAGCTGAACTGTGAGAAAATTACTGTAATATTTGGCAAAAGTACAACAATATTCATTGCAAGCGTAGTCAATGGCTGAGGAAGAAATGTACTATGAAGATGGAGATTTGTATTAAGAAGGCAATCACCGTCTGTTTGTTTGTAGCCTTTGGTTGGCTAAGAGCAGCTCATTCAATGAGGGAAACCGTAAGAAAAAGATTTGCAGTAGAACAAATGACAGGAAGGGCGGCGTGGCGGCCATTTTTATGTGCATTTTTGCCATTGCGAGCGTCACAGATTTAACGTCAGGATTCACCCACACGCTTTTTATCCAATTCTATTTCTATGAGAGAGATGCACCAAGATGCCAAAACAACGGCATAACCAGTCAAGTAAATCTGGTAAAACTGGCGAAACTCTGGGATCGATTTTACGATTGGTCATTCACGCCAGCGCTTAAGCTGGTTCCGCACCATCGCACTCGGCCTGTCAGGGCCGGTGTGACTTCATGCTCTCAGCCTCCACCTTCTTATTCCTGCACTTTCCCTGCCGACCAGCTCTCTGCACCGTCCCTCGTCTCATCCCCCACTCTCTCTTCATCCATGCGTCTTTCCCGCCATCCCCTGTACTTTTATACTTTGAGTTTTCTTGGTAAAAAAAAAATACACGACTTTTGTTCACTTATTGTGGGGTTTAATGAGCGATAGAGAACAAGACTCAGGGAGAAAGCGTGCATGTGTGTATTAGTGAATGAGAAAGGGGGGCGGTGACACAAATCCTCCACCTCCTACAAGGCTGTAATCATATTTTCGTAATTGACATATTCTCAGATAGGCGAGCTCTCCCTGGTGCCAGTAATAGCTGCATGAAACAGCAGGCTTTGCCTTTCTCCACGCGGCCGGGCTAATCACAGCTGTAAAGCAATATCCGCCTGCTGAATCCCAAATCCAGCCCTCTGCAGGTGTGTGTGTGTGTGAGGGTGGATGTGTGCAGACTGTCAAAAGTGGAGGGGAGAGGTGGATGCTGCAATGGTGGTGCTACAGGTAAGTTCGTGGGGGTTCTGAACGTTGGGTGTAGGTGAGCCAGGGGTCAGGACACGCATTCATTATACGGGAACAAGGGTCCGGCCCGGCGGTGGTCCCACAGGAAAAGGTCACCCAAATCTCGATTCCTTCCCCTAGGAAGCAGAAACATGCACAAGCCAGTTTGTCGAGACACACAGTCCCACGTTAACCTTTACACCAAGGCACAGCAGATTATTATCCACAGCACTGCGAGGTAACCGCTGAAATGTCAGCGCAAGTCTCCCACGCGCAACTGAACGGGCCCAGACAAAAAATAAAACGGCGACATGTCAAACTGAACTTTGGTGGATTTTGATGGCAACACGCGAGTGTTGTGTGTTCTGTGGCGCGTTAATGCAACACAGGCGCCGTCTGTGAGAGCTGCAGCGGAACGCCCGACTGTCACAGAAAGAAATTGTACTCTTTGACATTCACACATTACATTCTATAAGACGGACGGTGCTGCCGCGGGTGGAGGGCCGTGACAAAGCCGGCAGGCCACCATCAAACGGCCACCGCGGAGCCATCTGCTCCCGCAGTTTATGACGCGCGGCGTCCAAGGCTGGAACCGATCGCACAACCCTCCTGCAGAGATAAATAAATATTCTCTTTTTATCGTCTCTAGCCGTCACAAAGCCTCGCCATGGATCTCGCGCGTCTGACGCAAAGTGATGCGAGTCCACTTTGAGGTACTTGTACTTCTCTATTGCTACTTTCCTCTGGTACATTTGAGGAAGAATATATTGAACTTTTACTTCTTTTTGTCCACAGCAGTGTGTTTATTTTCTCCAGTTCTCCCGCTTTTACAAACTCGGTGCTTGTGCTTCAACCACTGCTGCCAAACAGTTGGTGCACCGGCAGAAGCTTTACAAACCCACAAACCTATTAGCACCGCTGAGATTACGAGATGGTTTAAGGACAACTCGCAATCATCAAACGACTCATCATAAGGGAAAAATTCCAGTTCTGACGCTTTGTCCAGTGTTGGAAAAAACACTGTCAAAAATCAGTTGTTTCTAATTACAATTTCTAGCTGTTGCTTTTAACACAGCTCATCTATAAACGTATGATTACAGCTTTAAAGGGGTGAAAGAAAACATTTGACTTTTAAAGTCACCACACTTAATTATTGTAGAGAATCAGCAGGATCTTAATTGCTTCGATGTTACTGTTCGAAGCAATTGCAGCATTTTTGTAAAATTGACTTTCAAAAAGTAATTTCTTTACAGCTCTTTAAAGATATTTCAAAAACAAAAGAATACATTTCGTAATCCGTTTAAGCACATTCATTGTGAGCATAAATCCAAGTTCATACATGACTACTTTTACAGCGTGTCCTACTTGCGCATATAACTGTCCATGCAGAACATTGATTAATGAGGCCCCAGGTAAGAAGAGAGAGTAAAGGCGTGTCGAGGGGAGGACGGGGACATAACAAGGGTAAGTAGGTACTCGGTGTGCCCACTCTAAGAAAATATATTTGTGTCAAAGACTTAATGGTGAGGGACCGTAGAGAGAGGAAAGGAAACGGGAAGGACAGGAGAGAGAGGAAAGGAAACGGGAGGGACCGTAGAGAGAGGAAAGGAAACGTGAAGGACAGGAGAGCGAGGAAAGGAAACGGGAAGGACAGGAGAGCGAGGAAAGGAAACGGGAAGGACAGGAGAGCGAGGAAAGGAAACGTGAAGGACCGTTGAGAGAGAAGAAAGGAAACGTGAAGGACCGTTGAGAGAGAAGAAAGGAAACGTGAAGGACCGTTGAGAGAGAAGAAAGGAAACGGGAGGGACCGTAGAGAGAGGAAAGGAAACGTGAAGGACAGGAGAGAGAGAAGAAAGGAAACGGGAGGGACCGTAGAGAGAGGAAAGGAAACGTGAAGGACAGGAGAGAGAGGAAAGGAAACGGGAGGGACCGTAGAGAGAGGAAAGGAAACGTGAAGGACAGGAGAGAGAGGAAAGGAAACGGGAAGGACAGGAGAGAGAGGAAAGGAAACGTGAAGGACCGTTGAGAGAGAGGAAAGGAAACGGGAGGGACCGTAGAGAGAGGAAAGGAAACGTGAAGGACAGGAGAGCGAGGAAAGGAAACGGGAAGGACAGGAGACAGAGGAAAGGAAACGGGAAGGACCGTTGAGAGAGGAAAGGAAACGGGAAGGACCGGAGAGAGAGAAGACAGAAATGCAGCGTAGCGAGAGAGAAGGTAGACCGTGACGGGAGGGTTGAAGAGCTGTGTTGTGGTGTAGCAATGGAATCTTACTTAATAAAACACAAGTCACTTATTAGTCTAGTGAAGCGGCGACACTGGAGAAGAGTCCCTAGCATTCCTGATGCGCTGCCGTCACGCTGTTTTGATGAGTTAACAAACCTGCTGCGGCCTCATAAGAAGAACTGTTTGATGATGGTCGATGGTCCATTACTGGTCTTTGTCGTCTTTAAATTGAAACTGGACAAACGAGAATGCAATCCACTGCTTTTCCATTTGGCAGTCAAGGGTTAAATTGTTCTGGATAAAAAAGGTTTTAAATTTGGTGGAGATATAAAAAAGGCCCAGAAGCTGCGATCACCTTTGCCTCACCTGCCATTCTTTCCTCATCAATCGACGCACACATGCAGCTTCCAACGATAACACCGATAACGCAAATTAACTAAAAAAAGTGCGTGGCCATCCATGAAACAGTGGACTCATAGCTCCTCAGCCAATTAACTCCAAGTTGGCCACAAACACAATTATTATTATCATTATTATCAAGATAATGGCCTTCAGGAGGTGAGTCCTCTAAAAGAAGTATAGGAGTCTATGACTTCTTGATTTATTACCTCAGTAAAAATAGTAATCAAGAGTGTGCAGCCTCAATCTCTAGTTCCAAGACTTCTTAGATTGAGTGTGTATTCATTTAGTAAATTATAGCCCAGTTAGAGTCGAATAGACCATAAAGCAGAGTTGGCTTTAGGGCGGGGCCACCTTGTGATTGATAGGTTGCTGCCCCCGTGTTGTGTTTTTGTCTTTCAGCTTTATCATATTGTGTTCACATATGACAGGTGTTGCTGTCGATCAGGTGTTGCTGTTGCTGTCGATCAGAATCAAATCATGAGAACTGCTTTTTGAAAGTTTTCAGACAAAAACTCAGACCAATTCAACATTTGTGGCAATGACCACATGGCATGAGCCCTCGCTGCTCAGAGAACAGGGGCTAGAGGCGGGGAATTCAGGACTAATGGTTTTATGGAGATACGCAGAGCTGCTGGTGGATGGAGGGGAGATTAGGGGGTAAGAGGGAGCCGGCAGTGTCAGAGGGGGAGCTTCCAGTTACAGCAGCCCATAATTGTTCGTCGTGTCTGGGTCCCCAGCTGGCCGCTGCCTGGTCGGCTCCCGGCAGGACCACAGTGTATCAGAGTAAGATATACAATTTGGAATGTGGGAAAAGGTCACGGTGGAAGAATGCATTTTCAAAACCAATAATGGGGTCACTGTGCACTTTTACTCTGCGTGTGTTTTTCAACCACTGAATGTCTTTGTTTCATCATTTGAATGGAATTACACATTTGCATCATGCATGCATCGGGTTTAAAATGTTGCTTCATGAGTGCGCGCCCTCATTTCCAGCAGTGTGGAGGTCAAAGGCCAGACTTTGAGGGACCACAATGGCGTTTAAAAGTCAACGCTGCCGCTCGGAAATGTTTAATTCACCAGCCGTGCTCCCTCTGTTCAGACTGGCTGCTGCAGCAGCGACGAGTGAGGGAGGGAAATATATGGAAATACAGTCAAGAATGCAATCAGTTGCTTTAAAAAAAGAAAGAAAAGAGTTTTTGTTTTTCTTACGCAGAAAATAAAGGTCATTGAACATGGCTACTGACACTAATGGGTCACACAAGACTCCTTCTATCATTCCCACTTTATTTTCAAATATCTGTGATTTTGTTTTGAGATTTAAATTGTTTTTATATTATCTAAGTAACACAATTCTCATGGACATAGAAAGAAATATTTACAGCTAGACTCTTAAATCTTGATTACTCAAGCAGTTCAAAATCAGGGTGTGTTCAAAGACTGACGATTACTAAAAGAGGCGCCACTACGAACTAAAGCACCCATCTTTTAAACAAATGTACCCATTCACATGTGAAAGAGTCCAAACTGATGACAATCCTAACATGAGCATTTAGACTGTGAAACAAGTGTGTAAACAGAGAGAAATATAGCGGAAACAAGTGGTTTCAATAACCAGATAAAATCGCTGCACACAATTTTTCATTTTTAGGAGATGAGCAGAATCTGGGCTTTTTTGGAGAACATCACTTCTAAAAGCAGCAGCACAATTCAGTGACATTCTTTTTTTAGTACTTTTTTTTCAAAAGCTTTCTGTTAAGTAATCTAACCTTAAATGCAACCTTTATTTTACTTTAAATGAGAGAGAAAGATTTTATTTATTATTCATTATTTGAACATACAGACGTTAACATAACTAATTCAATATGTATGGGACTGAAGCATTAAACATTACTGGGACTGTTCTCCAAATGGACGCTGAATTTAATTTCCCCTTTCAATCTCATATCTCGCCATCTATTCCTGTCTGATATAAATGCACGGCAGCGAGCCTGCAAATTCTCTCTCTCTCTCTCTCTCTCTCTGAGTGGGCGCGCAGGTTGTGAGCTGAGCGGTGGCACTGCTTTATGGCGTCTCCTGTCAGGAAGGTCCCTACGGGGTTCAAGTCCCCGCTACTGAGACACGCGGCGTCTCACAAAAGACAACCTCTCATGGTCCTCAACAGCAGGACGCAGGAGCTCAACCTGGTGTTTAGAGTTGAAGTGGAAGATTGTGTTTTTTCCACCGGTGTCGACGTGAGAGGTTTCGGGTGCGGCAGGGAGACACAGAACATGTCCGGGGGAGGAGGGGAGTGGGGTCCAGCAAGAGGGTGAGAGGAGACAGGAAAGGACAGGTGGGGTCGAGCAGGTGGTTGATGGGGGACAGGTGGGACCGAGCAGGGTGGGCAGGCCAGTGAGAGGGGACCGTCAGGTAGGGCACAGAAGTGATGCGTGTGAGGGGTGAAGGTGGGGCGAGTCATCCGGCTGAGGAGGCGGATCCTGAACGGCGGTGCTGACGGAGGAGAAGATACCGGTGGAGTGCGACTGAGTCCAGATCGACGACCGGCTCGTTTATTAACCCGCAGTGACGTCATGTGTGTGACATTTGTTGTGCGTGTTTATGAGAAGGTTTTTTCTTCCGTGTGTGCGTCTAAGCCTGGAGTCCCCGCAGACTGTGTGGCAGCCCGTCTGTGGTGACAAGCAGCTGGTGAGAGCTTCTGACTGTGTGCGTCTGTTACCTGCTGGGTGCTGTTGGAAGATGGGAGAGGGTTGGAGACCATTGGTCCAAAGATGTCCGGGTCCTCGCTGATTGGTGCAGCCCCCTCTGGAGCATCTGAGAGAGAGAGAAAATAAAAATCACACAACCTTTAGCACATTCAAGGGTATTTGTACAATGTAAGAATTTTGAAATCGGCCACAAAGCTCAATTCTAAATTACCACACTTGATGATTCCAACATATTTTCTCGTGTCATGTACAGAAGACATCCTGGCTCCATACATTACTTATTGGGAAAATTAAGTCTTTATTTACATTAACTGTGCAGACAGAGCACAGTTAATGTAAGAGCAATAGTGAAGCAGCTAGAAGCAGCTAGTCATATATGTGAGGGGTGTGTGTAGTCTGCTGTTCAAGACACACTGTACGGCCATCTGAGAGACGGCAAGACAGAGACAGTGATGGGTAGGTAGACAGGGGGGGGGGTCTGGAGGAGAAGAGTGAGTGTGTGTGTGTGTGCGCGTGTTTGTGTAGGAGCGAGCCAACAGCAGAGGTCATTTATATAACCATAGTGATGAAACATCCATAATTTAGCCCTTGTAAAGGGCGAACAAGACTGCGCTGCTTTATCAGACAGCAGGGTTGCAGGAGAAGCCACTCACTGGCTGAACGCTAGCGAGGAGCACTCAACTCCTTCTGAACCACTTTGAAAAAGTCATTTTCAAAGAGCTGCTTTGATGACATATACCGCCGTAATAATTGAATGTTTTTGCTCTCCATTCATCTCGTGATGCCTTCAAGGCACATTTGTGATTCGTTGAAAAGGTGCTGGTTGAATAAAAGTGTGCTTGACGTGGCTTTATGCTTTATGACTGCCGCGTCGGGCAAAGAGCCCACCGTCCTTTTGCTACGGGATGGAGCTGCTTCTTGAGAGAACTCTCAACTTCACCATGGAAACAGATCCGCGTTCCAGGGAGAGTGTGTGTGTGTGTGTGTGTGTGTGTGTGTGTGTGTGTGTGTGTGTGTGTTTTATAAGAACCCTGAACCCCTTTGCCCCAAGTACCCACACAGGCAGACGCACACATACACACAGCGTCCCAGTGTCTTAAATGAAGACAGCGACCTCATTCAGCAGTGGGAGACGGTCATATTAAGGACTAAAATATCAGACTCAGTTAAGCTGCATTGATTCTAAAGCAATATCCTGATTACATTTCTCACAAACACATTTGAAAGTGTATTTCATCCACCCTGTCGATAAGGGAAATTAACGAGGTCTTTGAAGTGTTGGTACCCAAAAGTATGTTAATTCAACCCACTTTGTTTTCCATTGAGACAAGGCACATCTAGGACATGAAATGAGGGCCCCCGCTTCCAAGCCAGCAGCTCCGCCAGCGAGTTGGTCCACAAGTGTTGACAATGAACATGAAACACTAATGGTAAAATATGTGTTTCCAGGCGATAAGGGAAGTCGGACACCATCCCTAGTTGTGTCCGCGTCATAGTTTGTTGAGATTTGACGAGCAAAGAGTGTGGTTTTTTTTACTCTCCGGTCCTGCTCATCAACTTTACTCTGTTCTCATAGAGCCAAACTCAATTCATTTCATTCTTCTCATACAACCATTACTTGAATATTAACTGGCTTTATAAGAAAAACTCCACACGTGCCGAATCACCATTAGTATGCGATGTGTTCCTATGGAGCAACGTTGTCACGAGTTGTTTGTGTTGTGAACGACACACGATCCTCGAACCTGTTTTCCGCCCGTTCCGCGCCAACAGTTGGTGCCGGCACTGTGTAAAGAAACGCAGCGAAGCGCCAACAAAGACCGCTGGCAGGAGCACGTGGACGTAAACAAGGCTCCAGGAAAATATTTCAAATAATCGGCTCTGCAAATGTCTGCCCACTTAGCGCGTCGAAGCGTTGTTAACGAGCGGCGCGGTTTTAGCGGACCTTGCGCCACGTGTTTGATCATGCATCATGCATTCGGATGAGGTTGGGAATAAGATGTGTGAATGGAAACAGAAAGGCATTTCATTCCTGGTCGCAAAAATACTAATGTTCTTTCACCCGATTAACAAGAGCAACGTAAATATTTGAATCAAAGCGAGCACAGCTGCTGCTTGAACAGAGGAGGCGACATGGAGGAGGAATCCAGTTTACTCTCTCCGATTGGACCCAAGCAACCAGTCGGCTCGTCAGACACATTACAGCAGGGAACGACCAAGGTGGAAGTGAAAGGGACCAACAGTGGTGCTCCATCAATAGAGGTTTATATAAACCGATTCGGTGGCTGCTGAAGAGATCTGTTCTTGGCGGAATGGAGCATCTCTGAGGCGGCATTTATCACCATGGAAGAGCTAGTAAAGACAAAACTGAAAGAAATGGAAAAAACCCTTAAACGATTTAGTAATTTAATATATAAATATGTATTTATTTATTTATATATATTTACATTAAATAATTTTTAAACCAAACCAAGGAAATAAAAGCAAGGATGGAGGAATGCTTTGTGTAAAAATGCTTATCTGGCTGACAATATTCTTCATGCTTTCATTCCAGCACAGCTTGCTAAACTGAATTAGACTGAACAGTTGACAAATAACACAGTACAATAACACGGGACCGTGTATGTGCGTGTTTGTGTGCGTGCTCATGGCTTACTGCAACACATTTGACTTATGGATTATCTTCGAAATCTCCTCCACTTGACGTGGCTGCAAGGTGTGTAGCATCGGTTATTCATAGCAGGGCGTCACTCTCATTCCTCCATGCTGAGGCCGGGAATATTTGATCAATGCCGTATCCACCGGCTATTACTCCTGTCCGCGCAGCTCACCCCCCCTTCTTCCCTCCTCCCTCGGCCGAGTCTAATACAGCGCAGCTCGTATGCAGAAAATAAGGTTCGAGTCCAGCTTGTGACCTTAGTTGAATGTCATGTCCTTGGTGCATTCTACAGTTCTGCTGTAGTTCTTGAACTGGACACGATTGTTAATCTCTTGCGCACATTTGAATGGCAATCAGTTTTCCATCTGTGTGTCTGCAAAGTTCCCCCCAAACACGTGGAGCTTTTGTCACACTTGAATTTTTGATAGTTGTTAATAAACCGTAGTTATCTGTAAAGATTTAATAGTCTGACAATGGCATAGCCATCGGTGTTCATTGATTAGTGATCAGCGATTGTTTGATTAAATCGTGGAGGTCCGAGACCCTCTGAGGAGGCTGCTTTTGAGACGGCTGGTGCAAACTGTTCCAACAGGTCGTTCTACTTTTGTTCCAAATCTCAAACACAATCCGTTCTTTTCTTTTTTTGAAATATACCTTAAATTACAATTACACAGTCGAGTACATGAGTGGACCATTGTGTGGATTTAACTGTATGCCGCGCACAGTAGTGATTGAAGCCATCAACGATGTATTAACTGCAACGTGGTGTAATAAGTCATCCAAGTGGAGCAAAGGGTCTCTGTACACTCAAATAAAGCCCGACACTGACGAATATTTCACTTCACACGGAATTCAACCTACAATTATTACCTATCAATCTAGAAATGGGATTTAATTGGTTTATTTAAAGCATCTGACACATCGGGTGGTCCTGTGAGTGTGCACTTTGACACGTTATTATATTGTATAATGGCAGGAGGCAGTTCACATCTCACCCAGACCCAGCAGGTCCACGGCCGGCTCCGCGCCCTCCTTGGCCCCGGCTTTGCACTCTGACTGCTGGAGAAGGAGAAAGGGAAATGAGTTTTTTTTATAATAATGGAATAATAAAAGCCATTGGACTCAGTGCTCAAGGAGATTTTCACATTGCAAAGAATACAGATTTATTCAACAAAGGCTTCAACCCGTAAGTGATCAAGGATACTTTTATAAACTAACCATGGGGCTTTTCATTTAGAGACTTGGCTCCTTCTTTGTGCAATATAGCTTTTATATTAGCAGTGTTTCTCCAAACATGACAGAGATCCGAAAGGAAGGTTTCAGTAGGTTCTGGTAATGACGCACCGGGGAAAGAAAAAAACAGAAAAAGAGTGGAGTAAAGGACAAATATTTGCTGGCTGCAGCTATTGGTTGGTGTTAAACTGCCATGTCAATATTATTTCTGATAGGCAATCGTGGTAATGGAATTTTTTTAATTGAAAGTAAACATTAGGGAGCCACAAGGGGAATATGAGGAAAGCAAAAGGGAAGTCGGATAGAGGGGAGAGATTCAAAGTCAAAGAGCATGTGACGGGACGATGGAGTGGGGAGGATGGGGTGAGACTGGAGAAACAAATGTGGAGAGGGAGGGAGGGAGGGGGCATTAAAAGGTTAACACGCGGGCCATGAGAGATCTACAACGCCGGTAACAAACCCAATTTCCCCCCAACAAAAGATCGATGGACTACATTAAATTCAATGTCGTTCCAATCTGAGGCAATGAAAACAATTACCGCGTCCACGCCTAATCAAGAATGCATTGGCTGCGAATTGATGCGTGTTGGGACTGCAGCAGAGCTCGCACAGCCGCAGCAGGAGGCTCGTTCTGTGCACCGCGGCGGAGGGCTTGGTTGTCGCTGTGCATCGGCGGAACTGATTAGCATTAGCATTAGCAGAAAACTGATTTTGTGAGATATTGAGGGTTTTGCTGAATGGGTACATCAAGATTCCTTAATGCAATTTAAAGAGTTCATGAATATTACAAAAACGGTATTTAATGTAGTTTAATCAGCACTAGTACAGATATGTATAATCAGGTTGGTGCATCCTTAAGCCGAGAGCTTACCTTAACAACATAACATAATCTTATACATATTTCCAGACCAAGACTAAAGAATACAAAGTGAACACCTCCATTAAGAGTATTGGCAGGGTGAGAGCAGCAAGAATTGGAATATACATCTTTGGCACGCTGGTCCATTTGATTACCAACATTTCAGACTGTGGGCAGCAGGAGAAAATTGGGAATTTCATAGTCTTTTCTCCGCGCTGCAACCCACACGGTGGCAGTGAGACGCGAGGGGAAAAAAGAGAAGGAAATCCAAAATGTCAGTCTGCATGAAAAGCTTAAATTCCCCTCTGTATGCAGGGATTTTGATTGACACATTGCCAATAATGTTCACGAAAACACTGGCAGACGCGTGGGGCTTTCCACCAGCCATCCGGGACGGAGGCTGACGGACGGCGGCCGACGGACCGTGATTGGGTGTCAGGGGCAGTTGTTCTTGACGACGGACGGAGAAAGTGGAATTTGGAAGGGAGGCCGGCGATCGATAAACCCTCCCACCATCCCAAACAGGTGAGCGCGCCACAGCAATGG
Organism: Gasterosteus aculeatus; assembly: GCF_964276395.1. Classification (NCBI taxonomy): domain Eukaryota; kingdom Metazoa; phylum Chordata; class Actinopteri; order Perciformes; family Gasterosteidae; genus Gasterosteus; species Gasterosteus aculeatus. Next base: position 6,726,623 of record NC_135693.1, on the reverse strand, counting down.
GGGGGGGGGGGGGGAGATTGAATGGAAGCCACAGGGCCAAGCGAGCCCTCCGATGACTTCTGTCGCATCAGATCGCTGTCGAAAGCCCCCGGCCAGACAAAGCGATTAGCTGAAGGCTGCCACACCGGGTGTCCGGGTGGGAGGGGGGGGGTCTGCTGTGAGTTTGTTCATGGTGCACTCAATGGGATTTTGATGAAGTCAAGAAAAAAAAAAAAGGAGAAGTGTGAAATTGATGTTCTGAGTGCCTCGTACAACAGCATTGCCTCGAGGTCAATGTTTTTAATAAAGACGTTTTCGCATCAATGGTTGAAATATTTTCTGTGCTTAACACAAGCTTAAGAGATATTTATAGCCATGAATAAATGTGCCGTAAAATTAAAACATTTCCAGGTGTCTGAGAAGCAGCTGACAAGTGTCTGGATGAGAGGACTGAACGTCGGCACTAGAACGCCACACTCGCGCTTAAAAGATCATGTGATCAAGTGTTGTTGGTTTGTGAATATTATCTTGCTGAATAAAAGAGAAATATTGTGAATGTTTTGGATGCAGAGCTTGTTTTCTAATAGTCTCAAATTGATGATGATTGATGAAGTCCCATTGGCTTCTTGTTGAGGGAGCCATGCTTTAATAACCTTGTGGTTGACCTACAATTTAATCAAGACTTTATTTTAATGTACATTTTGGATTTGTTGATAGGATATTGTTACTGTGACAAAGGTTTAGTGATAACTGCCAAGAACTTGGCAGCCGACCAAGTTGCAAAACGTCACAACTTTTGTGTGAAATGAGTTGAAACAAAAGTGCCATTTTGTTTGTTTGATATTTGTATCCGGTCAAAGTACTGAGGACAGTTGAGTCCCAACATCTCTAGATTAACTCATTTTGAGATATTGTTGTTTCCCTCTTTTTACATTATCTCACGACCAGCATAAACATAAACACCAAGGGACTCTTGAGGCAAACATTCATCAAGATTGAGAGCTCGCTGCCAGAAATGGTAACACTGTATATAAATATTCATTACGTACATGAAACTGGACTTTGGATCCCTCGGGTACCTGTGTTGTCCTAATTACATCAAAGCATGAGATGATGATATGATAAAAAGGCGAGAAGGCACACTTTGAAAGCAGGCAGCAGCTTGTATTCATAGCGTGTGGCTCATAATAAGTGGAGCCTGCAGTGTGATATCATCATTTTTATTTTCCCCTTTACAGAGCAGCAGCAGAGAGCATCCTGACTGGAAACCTTACAAACTGAGACGGGGCGTGCACGGCGAGGGACGCGAGGGCTCCACAGCTGGTGATTAGAACCGGGCCGCCGTCTCTCAAGCACGACATGGCCGACACGAGGCGCCTGCAAAGAGCCCAAAGGGCATAAGGACAGTGAAGCGCGCAGCCGCAAGCCGTTCACCTCGCTGCCGTCGGGAACAGACGCACAGGACCTCCGAACAGCTTCCTCAAGCTGAGTGACTCCTCAAAATCATCCTCCACGCGCCACATAAGACGTGGGGTTTTTTGCAGGAAATGTTTTTGTGTGAAGTACAGTGGGACTACAAGCTGCATTTTGTTGTGCAACCATGTTCTACAATGACAAAAAAAACACTTTGAAATAAAACTAAACAAAAAAACGCGGGTACTTTGTGTTCTAGAGCCCCGCCTCCTGCATCAGACTGTTAAGTGTCAATTTGAGACATGTGGGTGTGTTTGATGGATGCCTCCAGAACAATAGCGCTACAGTAACAACAAATATTTAAATATACAGGTTGAGGCATCGTGGACTCGTTCCATTCATCCGCGCCGCTCGCTAGGCCGGTGTACACCTGCTGCCCACAGCTTCAGTCCAAAAATATTTGTATCTCCTTTCAAACCAACATCAATCGCTAGAACTCTGGGGAGCACTGCAGCACCGACTACCAGCGCACAAGTGATGAAACACGGAATTCACACACACACACACACACCTGCAGCCTCTTACAGAGACGCTCTGTGACCCACTGAGACTGTACTCAGTCTCGCAGAACCCCTCCGTCCTCCTCCCGCGTGCCCTCAGGACCTGCGAGATGAAACGAGCGTCTTATCCTCCGAGGGGAGGCAGCGCGAGGTCGACGGAACAAACAAAGAGCGAGGAACTCTAATGGAGGCAGAGGAAGAAACGGAGTGGAAGGGGACGGGCGGGAGACCAGGGCTGCAAATTGGTTTGCGGCGAAAGCGAGAGTAGGCGGGGACACAGAGGACAGGAAATAGGGGAGGAACGGGGGAGAATAACCGAGGGGACGACGGAGGCAGACGCTAGCGAGACAGCCGGAGCTGCCGGTCGTGAAGTGGACTTGTGTTTGCGTGGAGGGGAACCAGAGAGTCGGGGGTCAAAAGTGACGTCTCATGAGCGCACTGCAGAGCGGTGTCTATTAGCCAGTGTGGCACAAAAACACACACAATTAAAAACACACAAAGACATCATACACAAAATGGTTTGTTTGCTGTTATTTTAATGCTCTTAATAAAATTACCTTCAACAAAACCTGACTGAATATAGTTAAAAATAATAATAAAATGGACAGGCTCATGAAAGACCCATCAGGGCAGGAGGGCATTATGTACCTTTTAGCTGCCAAGACACTTTGATTGTGTGCAGGAAGAGTTGGACTGACGGCAGCTTAAAGCTGAACAAAAAATAAAAGTGAAGAAGACGTGATAAGAACGATTAAGTGAATGAGAAACTAACTACTAACTCGACTCGAGGTCCGATTACTAGTCGGGACTTGTGTCGTGTTGTCACTGTTCATCTCATCACTCGTACTTTTCACTCCGCTGTGCGCCACTTCTTTCACAGATCGTTCACAGATAAAAGCTTGGCGGCGGCAACGCGCATAAAGCCCCTTTTGTGCTTAATATACAGAATTTCTGTTCAAAAGAGACATCAACAAAAGGCTATAAACGGAACACTGAGTGCAGAGTTTGCCCCGGGTGCCATCACGGGAGTTCTGACTTTTATTTGACATTGGCAGGTGTGGCAGGTGTTGCAGCTGCGGCGTCGACAGACGGAGCCGAGAGGCTGGTGGGCGCAGCGATCGCCGGCGCTGTACTACATGCAGCAGGAGAAGGAAGTGGATTGTCTCCTCGTGGCTGACAGCTGCCTTATTAATGCTATAAAAGAGAATAATAAAACTGCCACCGGCTGGGTGAGCCGACGCTGTGGAAGACAGGGGGGGTTTGAGGATGAGGAGGGGGGAAGAGGGAGGACGACGGGTCAACCTGCATTGGGGGAGATGCCGGGGACCAGCAAGGGGATTAGGAAGAGAGGAAGGTGAGGAGCAAAGAGAGCGAGATGAGGCGGGGCGGACACAAGGAGAGGAGGACAAATGGAAGGACGGACAGGAAAGAGCGATGGAACGAAACGGACGGTGCAGCGTGTTGATGATGCATTATTAACACAGACGCCGATATTATTTAGTCTGCAGCATCGCAGCCCCGCCCTGATACACACACAAACACACACATGCATGTGTGTGAGAGTGTGGGGCTGTTAGGTTGCAGCAGTTCTGCACCACTCGACCCCATCTGTCACTCGGCTGGTGGCACCTAAAGACACACACGCACACACACACATTAAGACATAAGCTACCCCATGAAAGTATCTTTTCCACCCTGGTTATATTCAGTCAGTTGGTACAAAACACTTTAAGACATAAACAGGAGGTGGTAAAAGACACACACACAAACTAATGTGGGTAGTGCATGCATGCAACAAAAAAAACACACCACACACACACACACACACACACACACACACACACAGACACACACACTTGAGTGTTTGAGGAAGGTCACGGTGTGGTCTGACAGCTAATGCCCGACGGTGCAGTTCAGTGAAAGGATCCCTAATCAAATCAAAACCGCAGACACACACACACACACACACACACACAATTTAAACTGGGCCTTCTCAGGTGTTTTCAGGAGGGAATCTTGTTTGTGCCTAACCAGGAGGGCTTTCTGAGCATCGAGAAAATCTTGTTAGGTTTTGTTGTCTGAGACAGCAGAGGCTTCAGGTTGAAATTTGTTGGGTGGATTTAGGGAACACGCAGACACACGCGTGCTCCGATGCAGGGAAACACACTCCAGACTCTCGCTCCACAGACCGTAATCACACATGTGGACTTAGAGAAAGGCGAATAAAAAAATGAAAGAAAACGAGCCGGAATAGCAGCCTGGAGAGTTTTCTTCTGAAGTTTTTACACCGCCGGCGAGTGGATGTCCTCGCTGTGACATCACTGGTTTGTGGAGCGGCGCTTTAGTGTTTTTTTGCCAAAAGCAAACAGAAGTGACCACATTTGACCTGTGTACAAATTGTTGGGGGAGGATTTTTGATCTGCACATTGTGGGTTTCTTGTTGGGAAACCTGTAACCTAAACTCTGGAACTGACGTATGTTTTTCCTTCTGTTAGCAAATGATTGCCTGGGTCACATCAAGGGAGGGACAGGGGGTTTTCCTGGGGGGGGGGGTTTCAACTGAAATTTCCTTGACCTGCAATCTCTGCAAACCTCCCTAAAGTGTGTTAAAGCTTCTCTTACACCAAGAAGCTTGGTCAGATCTTCCTGCTCCTTTTGGGGGAAGGCACAATCTGCTCCTTTTCAGCTGAATTGTAGTCATTGGACTCCTGTACTTACGGCTTGTGTTGACAATTTCTGTATTCTATATCATTTTTCTATAGTCTAGTTATTAATACATACTTAATCATGAAGAGAGTTCAAGATACTTTGGATTTCTCACAAGGGCTAAATCCACAAATTTCCCCCACACAAATGACATAGAAAAGACGAGTAGGACTGCGGGAGTGTCAATCAAAATGTGGCCCCGCCCTAAAGCCAACCCTACTTTCTATTTCAACCTAAATGGACTGTAATTTGCAGGCCACAGTTTGTCCGACTGGGCAGCGTGCCGTGTGATACGGTGGTCAGTGGTACTGGAGCTCCACAGGGAACTGTTCTGTCTCCCTTCCTGTTCACCTTATACACCACTGACTTTCAGTATAACTCTGAGTCCCGCCATCTGCAGAAATTCTCTGATGACTCTGCAGTGGTAGGGTGTATAAGGGATGGAGGGGAGGAGGAGTACAGGGCAGTAGTGGAGGACTTTGTTGTGTGGGCGGGCAGAAATCACCTGCTCCTGAACAAGACCAGAGAGATGGTGGTCGACTTCGGGAGGAAGACGACGGCTCCGCTACCGCTGAGGGTTCTGGGAGAGGAGGTGTTCATGGTCGAGGACTACAAGTACCTGGGTGTCTCCATCGACAACAGACTGAACTGGAAGACCAACATCAACGCCGTCTACAGGAAGGGGATGAGTCGACTGTTTTTCCTGAGGAAGCTTCGATCCTTCCATGTGTGCAGCAAGATGTTGGAGATGTTCTGTCAGTCTGTTGTGGCCAGTGCTTTGTACTTGGTGGTCTGCTGGGGGAGCAGCATTGGAGCCGGTGATACAAACAGACTTAACAAACTCTTCCTCTTCTCCTTTTACAAATTATTATTATTGTCTCTTTTTGAAGGTTATTCTTTTGTTTGTTTAGTTTATTTAATTTAATTAAATAATTTAATATTATTAAATTGTATATAATGTGTATCTTTTTATTCTATTTTCTTCCCTGTACATGCTGCTGTGATACTAAAATAAAACTCTTGAGGGATCAACAATCTATCTATCTAAAAGAACATCGGGCGGTTCTGAAGAAAACTTGAAACAATAAACTCATGTTTACTGAGGGAATAAATAAAGAGTCATTTTCTCATAGGACCTTTATACAATCAGACTTTCTGCTGCTCAGTAGAGAGAATGAAAGCTCAAGGTACTTAAACACTGGCTTCACATTTGAAATGGGAAACAGGGCCCCAATTCCATCTTCAGCATGACCCACCGTCACAGAAACAACTCAGTATAGCTTGAAGGGATGAACACCATTAGCTGGCCGGATGCTTTGCTGCTACGGCCTCTGCGTCAACGGAGTCCCGACTAGTAACAGAAAACAGCTCGAAAACATGAAGGGCCACTGGGACATAAAATAACCTTTACAGTAGAATAGCTACATGAGAAAACAGAATAACACCTGCAAACAAACCGTTTCCGGCCCAAACAACTGACCCTCTGGCCCCGCCTGCGTCATCGGGGGCTTGACACAAATCCACGGCCGACAATAAATGCTGTTGTATGATATGCTTCACAAAGCCCTCGGCTCCTTGTATGGCAAACCTGCTGTTTGAACAGGTAAGCTGGGATACAACTCTCTCAGTGGTATATAATATATATATATATATATATGCGCTCGACTGCATCACAGCAGCAGGGGAGGGAGGAAGCAGGTCAGTGTGCGTTTACGATTGCTTGTGCGCGTCTTTTCCTGGGATGCAGGCGTGATTCTCCTCCTCCAGCGGTGCAAATCCACCTTATTGATCAGCCTCCGTGTGGCTACGCTATCGATCCTCTGCCTGCCAGACCCACAGAGAGCGCTGCTGTCGATGTGTGTGGTGGGTGTGTGCATGTGTGTGTGTCACGTTATTAGTCACAGCGCGCTGCTCCTTTGGCTGCCCTTCATACCGCCCGCTCAAACTAACTCCAATCGACCACAGATATGCTTTAGCTGGTGAAACGGCTGCTGCTGAGCGTGTGTGTGTGTGTGTGTGTGTGTGTGTGTGTGTGTGTGTGTGTGTGTGTGTGTGTGTGTGTGTGTCACATCCAATCTCTGGGAACCTTTTAGAGCCCAACTCTGTCCAGATGTGCAGAGCACCTAGCGATAAGACGCTCCCAAAAGCCCCTCACAGAATGAACAAAGATGCACACAAATGCATCCACACACACAAACAAACTCCTTCATTTCTGTCGACAACAAAAGGCGAGCGCCAGCGTTGCATGAAGGAAAGCAGCCTCTTGTTCCCTTTGATAATTTATTCATGGGGCTGAAAAGAAAAAAAGACAACACACGCCAGCACTCCGACGGGACGACACAATGATTTAGAGAAGAAGACAGCGAGGAAAAGAGGGAAGGGCCGATGCCGGAGAGATGGAGATGAGGAACAACTAGAGAGGTATAATGGAGTCACTCGCTCTCCCCTTTGAAGTAGCAGCGTGCGCCTTTATGGCGGTGAGAGGGGAGTACACTCGGTCCTCACACACACACACACCTTCCATAAGCTGCATACAGGAGGTGGGCCCTCTGGACAGCGTTTGAATCCACTTCCCCGTTGGCTTTAGTTTACAGAACTAAATGGTCGCTGCAACTCGACAAAATGCGGCCAAACACCAGACCTTTGCCCCCACCTTCTCTTCATCTTAGCATTCAAACCCTACGAACAATTGTTGGCGCCAAAGGCTTAAATTGTAAAGATTTCCTTTCTATGTGAGATATCACACACACACACACACACGCAATCAGGGCTGTAGTGTAATTAGGGCCTACAGGCCCTGGGAAGGAGGTACAGAGAAGGAGACACAATTGAGCTTTGACAGCTCCAATCAAGCTGAATAAAAATGTAGTTTCCTTCTGTGTTAAAATAACGCATTGATATTCTAGTGCGTCAGTCAGGTTGAATTTATGTGCATGCTGGTCTACATTCATAAAAACACCTGTGGGCCGTTTTATTTCCGTATTACCTCATTTACATTTAAGTGGCCAACATATCCCGCAGTCTGTGGAGAGACGATCCACAAGGCTTCCTAGAAATAAAAGCCACACAAAGATAATGAGTATGTTGCTATGCTACTGTCCTAAACCGTAAGAGCCTTACAAAAAACAAGCAGTCTTCCATCACGCCTCTTATTAACAAAATAAATATTCTTTGTGGTCAATTTGGGTCCCGTAAGCAGCAGATTAGTCCAATAATAACCCAGTTTTATGGATAATGGGTGAATCTGCACAGTTGCAGCTTTCAAATCAAATTCCGCTAAACGACTATTCTGATCTTAAGACACATCTGAACGTTCCCATCACCCACTACAAAAACGCATGCGTGGTCACTGTGTCAATGTCAGGTGAAGCGTCAGGAGGGGACGCAGTTTTTGATGGGAGCCAGTGAGCGGAGCAAGAGAGGGTGCTGCTAAAGGAACGTTTGCTTTCAATCACTGCGGTTAAATCACCCTAAACCGCAAATCCATACACAGACTTCTCCCTGAGTTACAGTTTGACTTGTTTATATATGTATATTTTTTTGGCATATAGCCATTAGAGTGACCTTCACAAACTATGAATATTAAAGCAGCTCATTAGCTGCTCTGTTCCGTCATCAATCGAGTTGCGTCTCACGCTGAGGTGACGCGTCTTCCTCCATAAAGGACAACTCCCCGTCAGTCCTTGTCAAAAGTCAAACAAATGTTAACGTGCACTGATGTACTAAGAGACGGTTTCAATCACTTTCTCAGTGGACTGATGTGCCCAACATCTGTCAGAACACCTGTATTATGGCACACTTGGGACAAATCTATACTTGAGTACGCCTGATAAAAGAAACGAAGAAGGCAGCGTTAAACGTCTTTCACTAAATATCGCCTTCCGATGAGCAACGCGTCTTCTACTTCTGCAATATACGATTGAACAGTTAATCAGGACAAATTAAGGCTTAAGATTCAGGAACTTTAAGAATTCAGTAGGCTTGTAACAATATTACATTTTGTTCGCTGATATACAGACAATAAACGATATTGGTGACATTTTTTGAAAATGTTATGTATATATATATATATATATATATATACACTGAAAATATCCTTCCCTTTTAAAGGAGCAATACATTTTTTTATTTTGAAAGATGGTTATTGAGATATTAGAACTGTATTAAAAAGAATATGCAAACATCCATTCCATCGGACTACGGCTCTGTTATGCACCATGTCTGCATCAACAGGGGAACAAATCATGTCCGTTTATTGTTAAATTGATAACATTAGAAATGATTGAGGTCATATCCTTAGATCCTATGATAAGTCAATAACCATGATTGAGGTCATGACCATGACTCAGATTCAGGGCAGATGTTGAAGCCCAGCATGGTTTCTGAGATTGGAGTGACATCACTATTCCAATAACAGAATCCCTCAAACTTGTTTCCTCGTTCTCAAATAACACATAATGGTAAATGTCCACATTTTACAACTCAATTATCCAAACAGGAGTCGCACCAAAACAAAGTTGTAATCAAAACAGAGGCGGATGGGCAATCAGTCCAAATAAAGCCCTTCATCAGTGCTGCAGAAACTAGGAGGAAAGAAGGAGGCTTCAATCATTTCCTGCATTAGGCCTTTTGAGTTCGAGCCAACAGAGTCCCTCATCAACAGAATGTATTTATAAATCATTTCCACGTGTTTCCCATGAATAATATCTGTGCATTTCCATACACTTTAAAGGAGCTGCACATTAATTATAGATGCAATGGAATAAATTAATCCTTTGTTATACGGCATCTATACTGCGTAAGCGACTAAACAAACAAAAGAAGGGTGGGGAACTTTGGTAGTCGACCCTCGTTGTAGTTTAAGAAGTGTGTTGATGACCAGATTTCCAGGTGCTACATAGAATATTGATGCTCTTTTTGTGGCCATTGTTTTGACGCTTAGCTGTTAGCTTACAGCCAAGCAGACCATCCGAAACAAGAAAAGGGAGCAAACTTCCTTCACAACTACAAATCAAGGGTCTGAGAGGGCGTTTTGCATGCGATTTATCCATGAAATACGGAAATCCGGCACAAACTAATATATAAATAGTAACTGCTGCATTCACAGTAGCCCACGAGAAATTTTAATAAGAGCCGCTCGAGCAAACCTCTCAGAGCAAGAAAGGAAATGAAGTGACGTAAACACAAATGAAACATGGAGCCTGCTTGCTCGGGCTGCTGCGGTTTCTCCTCTGCAGATATTTATGTTGTATCATCTGCGTGCAAACATGAAAGGGTTGCTACAGGGGTTATGTCACGGTGCTGCAGACACACGGCGTCTTCGAGGACGAGTACAAAGTATGTGACAGACAAGGCAAAGGAGAGGGGAGAGGGAGAAACATGCCGTCAGCACGTCTCCTGCTATGCTGGAGATTAAACCGCTCTTATCACGTCAGCATACACTTGGAATAACCGCTTTCTCTCACTCGCACCCACAGAGAAACAGCAGAAATATCCTCAAACATCTCTCGACACGGGTCCCCTGAGAGCCGGGGGGGCAGCCTATGATGGGGCAGAATCAGGGGAGGATTGCCACACATCGCCGACGTCATGCACACAAATGTGTCATTTCCCGCACACACACACCATCACAGACATGGATGAGTGACGTTTTGAAAGGCGGCACGCGTATTCGCTGACGGAGACGTACTCTGTGTGGACGGGGTGGATAATGCGCAGATGATACATCCGTCAGTTTGAAGCACCTGTTCAACGGGGACTCCGGTGGTGCTGCGCCCACGAACACCTACGTCACTGTCAACTACTAAACCAATACAAATAATTAACGACGTTTTTTGTTTTCATTTTTGAAACAGAATATATTAAAACAGATCCACGGTCCTGACCGGTTCAGCCTGAAATAGGATGCGTGTTGGACGGATTGCCACAACGCATCAAGACATTCACGGCCCCCCGAGGGACGAATGCTGATGACTTTGGGGATTCCTTTCTCCTGTGGAGCCGCCACGAGGCAGAGCGTGCTGCATTGGACTTCTATCATGGAGGGGCTGCTGTGATATTTGACTCTGTGATTCAGGGCCTTAACTGCCACACTTTGTTGTGATTGTTTCATAGGTTTCAGTTTATATTTCACATTATGAACAGAAATGGCTCAAAGTGAGCTCAAATAATTGCAGTAACGTCACAAAGATCGAGAATAAATACACAAAGAAACAGAACTGGGTTGCTTTGCTATTTGGGTTTTGTGGTGTGATCATAAAGTAACTATACATTTTATTTGGTTCTATATTAAATAATAAGAGCATCTCTATCTGCATTTTAAGCAGGTTGATGCGCACGGCAAGGAGAACGCTTGGGATCAAAGGGGACGAGTGCATGAAATTAGGAGAGAATCTGGTCAATCCTCAAAATGTGCATATATATATATATATATTTTAGATAAAAAGTTTTCTTTTTCTTCTCTTTGGCTCGGTACCAAGTGGTCTGCCGACCGGTACTTGGTTGGGAAACGCTGCTCTGGAGGATGCAGCTGCCGGATTCGGACATAGCCATCAGAATCAGAAGCTGTTTACTGCCACATATGTTACACATACAGGAATTTGTCTTGGTAGGTGGTGCAATATAAGCTGACAAATGAAAAGAATGAAATAAGTTAACGTGTGTGTGTGTGTGTGTGTGTGTGTGTGTGTGTGTGTGTGTGTGTGTGTGTGTGCTCCCATCGGGGCGGAGCGGATACAGGAAGCAATCCATTGTAAACGAGACAATGACTGACTGACCCTCGTGTAAATAACATAAGGCTATTTGCGCTGTTTAATAAAATAAAAACATACAGACCTGTTCTATAGGGAAGGTAACCTTAAATTAGTGAATTGTGATCTTGTGCTAATTGGAAAAAGCAAAAGAAGACTTTATATAATGGTGGGGAAACGCAGACTATTCTCAGAGTGGTTGTTGATGGTTATATGGATCCATCACGCTCCAACTGATTCGTTGTTATTGAAGACTGAGTCAGGCAATCTTAAGCTTTACGAGCAGCAGCACACGGTTCTAAACAGGTTTATTCAGGAAGACGGTCTCACAAGACACAAAAGCTATGGAGTGTAAATGTGTTTTCAACTATATCAAATAAGCAGACTGCTTTTGATTCCAATCAGGTTGAAGGTAATGTTTCTTTTCGACATTGACATTCTTTTGACACGGGAGCCATTTGGTTGCAGCACGTCGGCGTTCTTCACAGCAGCTCGGGATTCATTTAGACACCAGAAACCGGAGACAAATGACCTCCGCAAAAACACACACACTCGAATCAAAGGCATGCACGCACATGCGTCTGTAGCGCAACAACAATATGATGATTTAGGATTTTACAACAATGTTTAATTGTGCATTTTGTGACTGCAGGGGTCAACGTGTATACAATTTCTTTATGTGCGATCCGCCTCGAAACGCACACGCAAAGGAGACACGAGCACAAGCGGGAAAGGACTTCTGCACGAGGATAGAAGCCCTGATCTTCCAAGGGCAATAAATAGGATAAGGAGCCCAGTTTATGGGCACGTGACGGTAGAGGGAGAAATGAACCGGCCACTGTGCTACATCTCACTCTCAGTGGGTACCCATGACCGTAGCCCTGAATCCATTTCCCTGCAGTCCATCAAACACACACACACACACACACACACACACAGCTGAGAGCTACATTATTCCCTCACCAATTTGCAAGCCTTGGAAATATTCTGAATTTACTAACCATGACCCAGAAACACACACATACACTCCTTTAGTGCTCCCCCTCCCACTCTCGGTTTCTCACACACATACACACACACACAATAGATATGCATGAGCACATACTACAGCCCGGGCATGCAAACACACCCACACTCTGAAGCAATGGCCGATGGACACAGCAACTCACACTGTCCTCCACACAAAAAGGGGCCTCATCTCTCAACACACACACACACACACACACACACACACACACACACACACACACACACACACACACACACACACACACACACACACACACACACACACACACACACACACACACACACACACACACACCTGCTGACGTTTGGGACGGAGGATGTGTGCGTAATTGTGGCCGACTCTCTTTGGACTGGGCTGGATTAACATTCTGGTCAAAACCTGGTTCATTTCCAAATGCTTTTCATTTTGAATCACAATGTTATCCAAGTTGCCTGTGATGATGTAATGGCGGCATTCTCGCAGTGAGGGTTAACAGCCTGTCTACTTTTTTTACAGGAGCTAAATTTAGATAAATCTGCCAGCAGGAAGCTGGGCTTCAGTTATGACATTTTTGTTTAAACAAGAGTGTTCAGAAATTATAGAAAATTGAAAATAAAGCTCGTCTGATGCACCAGAGGTTCAAATTTTTTTTTTTTTTTTTGTGGACAATATAATTTTTGAAACAAATGATCCACACTGATGCATGGAACCCCGCCAAAGCATCCGTCAGTGACATGAATGTTTATGAGGCGTTTGGCCCCCGAGCGGAGGTGGAGCGACACCGCTGTCGCACATCACGCATTCATAGCACACTGACACACTTCTTTGTCCCCGTTTCCTGGCCTCCACCAATCCTGAAACAGCGACATGCACGAAGCGCAATAGACGTCAGTGAGCCGCCTCGGCCTTTTCCCGCCTCGTTACTGCGGAAAAACTAAATTCAAGGGCCCTGGAGGACACAATGCTGCTCCGCTCACGAGTCAAGAACCTCAGTGACTACGGCGATAACGGACGGTAATGTGCACGTTCCTTTGCTGACCTCTTTTCAATTTCAAAGGGAAACGTGTTATGAGCCACGCGGGGAAATTTAAATTTGAAATTGCCAAGCGTCCAAAATTAGGTTTCAAAATGGTCAAATAATGAGCCGCTTCCTCCGCTGTGCAACGCCGGGGAAGGCTGTTAACAGCGGCTTGAGGGTTGATCACATGCTACAACAAGTAGTACTTGGCTGCTGCATTTCTGCCCCCAGAATTCTAGCACCAACTATAACAAATTACTGTTATTACGGTCATAAGGAAGCCGTTCTGAATGTCTCTTGTACCTTTGCGTTGTTGAGTCTCTCCCCTTTGTCGCCGTCCTTCTCTTTCTTCTTCTCCTCTTTTTTCTTTTCCTTCTGTGGAGAAGAAGAACAAGGGGAAGCTGGTGTGAGAGGTGGCATATTTGCTACAGGCTGCGTGACTTATAGCGTACACCACAAATACACGCATTAAAGCAGTGGTTCTCAAACCATGGGGCGCGACCCTCTGGTGGGGCGTAGAGGTATTACAGGTGGGGCGCGACGGACAGGGGGAAATTATTAATATTTTTATATTAATCCCACATGGGAAAATTATTCTCTGCATTTCACCCATCCTTAGTAGTTAAGGACACAGACATGCAAACTATGGCGAGAACACAGATCGAACCGCACTGTAAAACATCACAGCCCTGTTTAGTTATGTCCACTTCTTCTCTTTAACCCAAAGAGCTTCACGTTTTAAATATGAACTTAACTGTTCAAGTTAAAACTTGATTAAACTTACAGTAATGCTTTGTGTTGACTTATTCTATTATTAATAAAAGCACACCTGGAGTCACAAAATGTCGTTATTTCAGTTAAAATGCAGCATGGACCATTTTGTTACATTTTTGTTGGAGCGGTGGGACAAAAGGTTTGAGAACCACTGCATTAAAGTTCGGGCCTGAGGAGGCTGTTCAAAAGAACGTGGCACATTTTCACGTGTAGTTTTTTATGGGGCCGTCGTAGCGAGCTAACGTCCACATAAACTGCACAGACTTACTGCAGGCGAGGTATCGCAGTACCTGCTAAAACAAATAGAGTAGTATTAACCGTACCAGTAGTAAGTATTAACCGCAAGAGTTAGCTCACTAGCAGGCGGCTGGCTAGCTAGCTAGCTTGTTGGCTAGCTAGTCTGCTAACCAGTCCGTCTCTGTGCCAGCACCAAACTGACTGAGTCCCAATGTAATTATAATAATTCCATAAAGTATTTATTTTGACTTAAAATAAAACATAACTCCACCCTGCAATACCAGGAACATCATATAGTTCTGTTTAAGCATTGAAAAAGAACCATGACGATATTCTGCAGGAGGGAACATGGGGCCTAATGGTAATGCTCGGTTGTAGCTAATAGCAGGTTCAAAACAATTAGATATCGCTCAGTAATGTGATTTTAATGCGCCCGCAATGCAGAGTGTGCAGACACAGTTAGCGCGCGGGGAGTTGATGTAGTGTTTGCAGGTTAATGGCTGCGTCTTGCTTTGTTGTATGCAAATGAGCCCTCGCCAACGCCAGCCACCAACCGGCTTCGGCTAATGACTGTCGAGCTGCCAAGGAGAGAAGCTTTAGCTTAGCAGCCTACAATCCATCCATTAAAATAACAATAACAGTGTGATTCTCTCCCTCTGTCCCCACTCTCAATGCAATTCCTTCACTGGCTGTTTTATGTGCAGTTATTTATGATTTGGGTTGTTCGTCTTAAAAACATGATAAACGACATCATCATCTATTTTTACAATGATGCAACTCTGCATGAACATTGAGAGAATCCATCCGTATTCTACTCACTATCCTTTGCAATATATCAGGTTTTATTTTCTAGTTCAGGCTTGAGGACAAAAATATTAAAAAAAACACAAAAGAGAGAGAGAGATTTCAAGGCTTTTTTCCTGCAGACAAAACAGAAGCGACAATGCCCATAAACAGACAAATGTGGATCCACATCCATGGTTGTCCATCTTCAGCACAGAGCTTATTATATACCATAACCAATAACAGCAGCAACATGGCAGCTTGGATGGAGGCCGCAAGAAGATGAAACTGTCTTTTTCTGTTGATTTTACGCTGGATTTGGAACAACGTTTTGGGTTTCAGTCGCTGAAGCTGAAAACACGGTTAGCATGGCAATTTAACGGTTAAAAAGTAGTTTCCATTGGTAAGGCATCGGATGCCAATTTCTCATGATGGTTGCCAATGGAAAACAACACGGTAGAGTCTGCTCTTGTAATACCATGGCTGTTTCCAAGATCAATTACTTCTCACTTTATAGTTATCGGTGCTTCTGTCATCATCTCGCATTCGGACAACAACAACAAAATCCAGGCCCATGTGAGCTGAAACAGAAGAATCTGAAAGTGAGGAGAATTTACCCGACCCCCCAACACGCTGCTGGTTAGTCTTGGCAAAGGAGTTCAATGTGTTTGAATATGTATGCCATGGACAGATGTATCAACAAGAAGCATAGCAGCAGAGGCAATGTAGACGCTGAAAGACAACTCAGGAACATTTAAACGGCATTTAAAGTGCAGCAAGATTAAACAATAACAAAGTAAACTCTGGGGAGCGCCGTCTTCTCATGGCGGCACTGTGTTGATTAGCCTCCGATTGACGTTTCACTTCAGGATCCGGCTCACGGTTCCACAAAATCAACAGGATTCGTTCAGCTTTGGCACTAATTAATCCCAAAGCTTTTATCGCTCCTCTGTCTTTCTAGCGGTGAGTAATGCGCAGGGGAGGGGGGGGGTTCTCATTTTCAGCTCTGGCACCTCTGGTAGTTAAAATGAACACTACTGGCCGACCTCAGTACGACAGTGACGAGGAGAAAGGTAAAAACAAAGGACTTGGGTCCCGCCCAAAAAAATGGGTGTCCCGCCAGAGACCATTCGTGATTCCATTTGCGATCAAGTGACAAAAGATCAGAGTCACCAATCTGAGGATCGGCCGTTTGATCCCCGTCTTTCCGCGAGTCTATTTCGATGAATCATTGGGCAAGACATTTAAAAACAAATTGTCGCTTGCATCGTCAACCGTAGGAGCTGCAAGCTGCTTTCATCAGAGAAGAGTCAGCTTACCAGGATTCCGATTTAATAAGGGGATTTAATGACGAATGTATCAAATGTTATCTGCGAACATCACTTATGGAAAGGCAAAAAAAAAAAGATGGCTTCATGCGATCGTTTTGGAAAGTGGCCTTTAATTTCCTGAGGACAAAAACAGATGTAAATGAATGTTTCTGATACATCATGATCGTAGAGTCGTTTTAGATGGCTTTCAAAATAAAAGGATCATTTTTAGACGGCGGGTCAGTTGAATGCAGACGGAGTAGCAGAGAGACGCAGTGAGAGAGCAGTTAATTAGTAGGCAATGGAGGAGGATTTTCTCATCTGCAGCAGAGTGCTCTTCGCTTCAGTAGACGCGCAAAGCCAGTCTTATTTTGGGCCTCGCAGGTGCACAGGAAGGAATGGTGTGAAAAGAGTGTGACTGACACACACACACACACACACACACACACACACACACACACACACACACACACACACACAGTTACAGAGTGCAGGGAGAACCTCCATTAACCTGCTGTTGACCTGTGAGACAGACTGGGAGAACGCTTCACCTGATAAAGGTTTGAGACAACAAAACAGCTTTTTTTTTTTTTTTTATCTCTCAGCGCAACAATGTATAGGAAGCCGTGATCAAACGCAACAGTAATGCGGAAAAAAAATGTAAAAAGTGTGTGATCAAACACAGATTAGCTAAGAATCAGAACTCAAAGCCTTTTCACGATATTCAACGTTGTGGAGAAACACGCTTAAACACGCTTGAGGGCATGTTGTCGCATGCTGTGGCTTCGGTTGTCAAGTTGATACGGCGGAAGAAGAAACAGTCGCGTTTCATTCATGTTAGCACAATTTCCACCGTGTTCACCAGCTCGTCTCCAACTGTGTCAATCAAATCTTTTGTGTCAGGAAAGTTTATAGTGGGGTTTTTTTAATC
Source organism: Gasterosteus aculeatus (assembly GCF_964276395.1). Lineage (NCBI taxonomy): Eukaryota > Metazoa > Chordata > Actinopteri > Perciformes > Gasterosteidae > Gasterosteus > Gasterosteus aculeatus. The sequence goes on along the minus strand of NC_135693.1, from coordinate 6,709,154 downwards.
ATTCTACATAATTAGTTATTATTAGTTATTTACTGCGCATCTATTCCACATTTGACACGATGCTATCATAACAATACCAATATAATGTTGCTTTCAACTTTTCTTTATTGTCGTTTCTTTTTGACATGAAGCAGCAGAAGTTGGCAAACATTTGTCTGTTGACACATCGAGACAAAGCACAACATTAGCCCTTGGCTTTACTGACCTCTTGGTGAATATAAAGGGATAGTGATGAAGACGAGGCAGCAGTATCACTCGATACATTCAACTCACATTATAAATGTGTACAGGCTTCAGAGTTCTGCTGCTTGTCTTTTTTTTGCAAGAAGCTCTCCTGAGTTAAAAGGAAAGCGGTTACATCATTAACATCGAACCCAGCCTCCACTGCCTCCTCCGCTCCCTCTCACCCTCCGTGGCACGTTGGCAGAAACACGGACGCAGTCTTTCTGGAGGGCAGAACGAGTTTTTTCTTCCTCCATTTTTCATCTTTCCCCACTCTCATCCATCTCCCTCCTCAGCTGTTAAGGCATCAAACGACTGTCTGCTCTCGTTGCCCGCGGCGCTGAACGCAGCACAGAGGAGATGTGGATTCGATTTGTATCTCCCTTCTTAGTCTGTTCTATGTCTTTCAGGGTTTTTTTTCCTCTTGCCTCCCCCCCTTCACCTCCACTCTGCCCCATCATCTGATTCTGAGGAAGATGTCGACACAGCACTAAGCAGCCCCAGATTGGCTGGTGACGGAGATAAAAACAAGAGCGGCTGGAGGGAAGGAGGGCGATAAAGAGTGGATAGATAACAAGGGGAGTAGCGCGAGCTGGGTGAGGGGGGGTGAACAGAGGTTATGAGGACACAAGCGTCCGGCTATCTGCTGATCGTGAGGCAGAAAGATGGTGAACGTCTTCACCGAAACGTGTCCTTTCACGGCTTCATTTGCACTCTCGCTGAAGTCAAGCAGCGGGGTTACACGGGGACGAGTGAAACAAGAACCTGGGAGGCCGTAATAGAAAGCTGCGTTTTGGGGGGGGAAATATTTCTTAGTTGTAATCATCTCGATGGAAGGATTAGCTCAAACACACAAAGTGAATAAAAGACGACGAGATAAGGCTTTGTTAGTCCCCAGACAACAGATCCGGGACACACGTTCTTTTTCTATCCATTCAAGCTCATTTAAAAAGACAAGAGGACGAGGTAAAGCAACTGAAACCAATCTGAATACGAATGAATAAATCTGCACACGAGGCTGACCTCTGCGTGAGCGGATGGCGGCATCACAGGAGGAAGACGGGACCTTGGCCGGCGCTGTGGACGCAGCGGACAGGACGTCCGCATGACTAACGCCGGCCAAATAAGGCCGTTGCGTTGGGCAGAGTGGTCCCCCGGGGTGACCGCTGCGCTCGCCTGACATTTTTAGGCCAGTCACAGAGGGGTCGCGGGATGCACTGTGATGTCTTGTTGATTCGGCCAACATTGAAGAAATGCGCCGCACGCGTACGCCGGACGAGCCGGAGCAGTGAGCTGGTGCTGCACGGCGCCGCGGACATGGAGTGGGTGTACTCGTGTAGAAAGTACTGCAAGCTGTCCTTCATAAAAAAAACCACTGGCCCCTCGCACGCACAATAATCCAACCGCCCAATAGGCAGCAGGACTTGAGTGCATGTCTGCCTGGGTTTTTATGATGGATTGCACGTTTTGTTTGGAGGATACAGATGTTTTTTTCTGCTGAATTGTTTAAGAAGTCAGAGTATGGATACCAAGACAAAGCCCTTTTTTCAGCCAGATTTCATCTGGTTATTGTGAGAACTTTCTATCAGGGAGTTATGAAAGTTATTCTCAAACAGGTCGATAGGTTAAGGCAGGCGCATGCGTCTGCGTCTTTACGCGCACTCGCGTCGACGCACTCGATTCAATTCACGTGTGTTGCAGAGCAATTCACCCCCAGAACAACAGGTGGAGTAGCGTGTTTAGAGTCCGCCAATGACGCGTTGTATAAGTATTTACGCATTTCTTCTGACAAAAGCTCTTCAATCGGATTCATTCTTTCATAAGAATTCTTCGTTTTAATAATATCCCGGTATTGTGCTATGAAACCGGAAATGTGTGACTCTGTAAAGGATGCAGGCCAATCGCAGCCTTGCGGGCTGCAGGAGGCTTGCGTAGCTTTTAACGTCTAAAACAATTGGTCAACGCACGCAAGGGGTAAAAAGCACGCAAGGGGCTCTTGCGTCTGCGTGTCCTTGTGTCTCTCTGAAAACGTATAAACTAGGCTTTAGTAAAGAAAATTAAATAACATGAAAGGAGGTTGTATGGAGGGAATATTTGCTGTGTTTCCTCCGGTGTGGTAAATGGTAAATTAACGTCATTCTAATGCTTTAACACTTCATTTTAACACTCCATTCATCATAAACATTTGGTCATTTCATTTTGCATGGTCTTTGGCCGAATTTCTCTAAATGTGGTTAAAATTCGCAATTACATTTGGAACGTTTATAGTACAGTGGAAGTCTAAACAAGTTGGTAGCGTGAATGGTGGTTGAATGCTTTTCTCCCAGACGATCCGTGAGCAGAAACCAGCAGTTTCTCTTCTATAAGTGCTGAAGAAATAAGTTAAGGCAACAGATCCCTCACATTCCAACACACACACACACACACACACACCTACTGTACACATACTATACTCCCCTCCTTCTCCATCTGCACGAAACTGCTTAAAGTGATAATGAGTTGTTTTTTAATAATTCATCTGCATATAAAAGCCTGCGCGGGCGGCAGAAACAGATCCTAGATCAGAGTCTAGCTGCTGGCAACGCTTCAGAGAACAACCACAGAAAACACAGCGGAGGAAAGAAAAGGACGAGCTGAAGAAACAAGACGGCGCAAAGAGGGACAACAAACGAGGGACAACAAGAGGAAGCAAACGGGGGAGATGAACCAAAGACGCGGCAGAGACGGGCGAGACATTTCGCTCCTGTCGAGCTCGGAGAAGTTCTGTCGTTGAAATCGATCACAACCGCACACAAACGCAAATTTCACAGAAAATCAATCAAAAAAATAAATGATTATTTTGCAGTTTGTATTTAAATGAGAATGAAGGAGAAACGATGGTATTCAAATACCACAAAAGCATTCAAAACCATGTGTTTATTTGAAACTTATTTATCAGATTACCAGAAAACCAGGAGTGATATCTGTGAGAAGTGTGCAGTACAGAAGCAACTCGCTTGCCGAGACACTGAGGAAGCCACAACTCACACAGTTAATCTCTCTAGAAGGCAGACAAGGAGAACCACCCACCCAAACACACCCACCCACAGACACACGCAGACACACACGCCATTGAATCACTGAAGGAGGTTCGGTCTTGACACTGAGGCAAACAAGCGCATTCATCTCTGCTCGCTGATAAAGACGGGCATCAGAAGAAGACGGGCTGAAACCCATTTAAATGCCTTGTGTAAAGAATGACTGCCAAGTGTGAGAAGTAGCACGTTTGTGTTTTCGCACAAACCATGCACACACTCTTATCATCTTGCCTTTTATCATGGACAGCAGAGAAAATCGTATACACAGAAAAACAAACAACACCTCAAACACTGGTGTGCCGTTAGACTAAAAAAGTCAAATGTAAAAGCTTTCTTAAGATAATGGCGTCGTAAGTCAAGTAGATGCAACAACCAATGCGCACACACACACACACACACACACACACACACACACACACCGGTCTGTGCGCAGCGGCAACAACAACAACACGTGAGCGAGGTGAGCTCGGTACTCACCGGCGCTGCAGCCAGGGCCTCCTTGTTGTAGTACTTTTTCCTCTCGTACTTGTCCCGGATGAAGACCTCCACTGCTCTGAAGGTGAGGATTTAAGGACTCAAATACTGCAAAGAAATTGCAAAATACACACACACACACACACTAGAAACACATTTTGCGCACTACGCTAAAACCACCGACCAGTAGTAGTTTTCAGTTTTTCTGCTCCACATATCTGGAACAAAGTCCCAGAAAGCTGCAGGTCTGTTGGGTCCCTCAGCTCCTCTAAATCCAGATTAAAGACTTTTCTGTTTGCTGCTGCCTTCAATTGACCAGTTCTGCAAGTCGTAATTCTTAAAGACGTTCTTAAATTACTTTCTTTTATGTTTAACGGTTTATAAATCTCCTTGCTTTACGTTTGGATGTTTTTAATGGTTTTATGTGAAGCACTTTGAATTGCCATGTTGTTGAAATGTCCTAAACAAATAAAATGGCCTTGCCTTGATAGCCCTGGTTACATCGTACTGCTTCTGGAAAACACAACTTCTAAACACTAACTCTTTAAAAAAAAAAAAAAACTTTACTCCAGTATTATAACCACAATCCTCCCCATCAGATCCCCAAGTCCTGTTTGTACCTAAACCAGCAATAGGCATCGCGATATCGATTAACTGGAACAGAGATTCACAGCAGGCTCTGTTCCTGCCGAAGGGGGCATCAGGTCCGGAAATGTTCATCCTGACATGGAGTCCATGTTCCCCGGCCGTCGTTATCACATCTCAGCCCATCTGCTTCACACTCGGCGGGTAACAAACGTGCAGCGCTGACAATTTGCATATGCTCAATGTTGACAAACCGTAAATAAACTCTTGGGGGCGGAGCCTCAGTGCTGCGAGTAGTCGAGCGAGTTTACCGGCCTCAATTTTCTTCAAGCAATCTTTACACGGCAGTGTCTATTTGAAAATATTGTGTGTTTGAGACCCCTGAACTAAAGCAACTAAATGTTTAGTTAGTTTCAATTCCCACAGCCTGCTGACAAGTCGACACAGGACGAAATGAACGGACTCCTGGAAGAAAACATGAATGCGTTTAAGAACATTATCTGATTTAGAACTTTTTCATTGTTTTACAGATAGAAAAAAAATGTGTTTTTCAGCGGTTCCGTACGTGTGTGAGAGATGCATCCAAAACCTTCTGGAAGGAAATCACAGCCCTTGTGTGCAAACACCAGTTGTCTCAAAATGTCACAATCAGCGGCAATAACAGCTCATCTTAACACTGTGTGTCGTTGCCAAACGGTATCATAACAATACTGACAATGTTGAGTGATGCATCGGTAAACGTTTGCCAGTGTGTTTTTTTTTTTTTTTTTTTAAGAAAATATGTCATGGCGTTCGTGTTAACATTCCTTCGCAAAGCGCCGTGACAAACTCAAACATGCCAACACACACGCACACATTCAGTCCCACACCCACTCACATCCCAACTCGCTTATCCCCCTATTTCATCGGCGACGCTTCTGGCGGATTAAGTTATAAGACTTCCCAAGATTGAAAAACGATGACCGCCCACGCGGGGTCGAGCCACGGGGGGCGGATGTCCGACGCGGCTGCTATTCAGTGCTGATGGCTGGAGGCAGCGGAACAGATGGGACCCTGCAGGCCGAGGCACCGGGCGACGGGTGGGGTGGATAAATGCGTCCCGGGTGACGTGGTCGGCCGATGGATGACGAAGGGCCGCGGTGTGTCGGGCGTGTGCCGACAGTTGACACGAATCCCAGAGAGATGGATGTCGTCTATAAGTGACCCGTTACACTCGTTACCAACGGTCGGCCATAAACTAGACGAAAAACAAGGACCTGCTGAGCGTTTGTAATATTTCTCTTGATCTGCTGCAGAACTGGACGGAACGTAGATGCAATAATACTAAATGCTCCAATAATCAATAATTACATTTTATATACAATATTGTATTCACATAGCCTGTAAAATTATGAGGCGAGTAAATACTCTTTTTTTACCATGAGTTGCTTGGAACGGGACAGGGAGATTTGCTCATTTAAACCAATTATATCATTTTATTTTTACCTCAACAAGTGTTTTTACAGTATAACTCATGAATTAAGATTTAGAATATGACTAATTCACACCTGATTTTCCAGTAAACGCAATCTTGTTGACCAATGAAACACTCATTATTAATCAAATTAAACAACTGCAAATACAACAGGACGACGTGACTGAATGAACGCAGGAGGACAAACGCTCCTCTAATCCCCGCTCTGCTATCTGCTGTTCTCAGACGGCGCCGCCGCCGGAACCGACTTCAGAAGGAGCGAGGAATGATGACCGCCCGCGCTAATACAAGACGGGGTATTAAGAGTCAAAAGAAGGAGAGATTATTTCTTTTCAGTCTGCTGGTGGAAGTATGAACGTGCGGCGCCGTGTGTTCACCACCCGGCTGTTCTCGTGCCGTATCGGGGGGCGAGAGGAGGGCAGATTGCAGCTGGTGCGCACACAGACGTTCCTGGAGGCGTCTGGATTCAGCGCGCGCCGCTTGCCGCGTGCGGCCGCAGATGATCGGGGGAGACTTTAATAGCAGGAGAGACTTTGCGTTGGGTTAAAACGATCAGCAGGCAGAGTATTAGTCGCAGTTAGTCATCGGAATTGACTAAATCATTTGAGACTTTAAAAGAATAAATCTGTGTTTTGCATTTTTTGTGATGCATCAAATGTAACAGCGACTCCCGTGTCAGCCGAGGTATCAAGAACAAATTGTCCTTGATATGAACATTTCTCACGCCTGACCAGCACAGCGCTTGGTGAGATTTATCATGAATATCCGATCAGGGCAGCAGGTTTTATTCCTCTAAGCAGGCGTTGCTACAGGCGGCGTCTCATGCAGTAACCAAGGGGAATTCTGGGGGACGGCAATACTTTAACACTATTTCTGGTAAATATTAATGTATATAAAACAAATTAAAGAGTTTTTGTACCAGTGGATATGGCAGTTTTTTTTTTACATATTTGAACACGTTCAAGCCGTTCTATGTACTGTGAACGTGAAGATGGTTGATCAACCTGAATGAGTGCAGAAACTTTGAAAACGCTGACAAACAGGTGTTATTGCATAATTAAAGAGCAACACCAGCAGCAGACCTCATGACATTAACATCACAAAAACGAGCCGTAAGTCCCGCTGCGAATGTGGGCTGTAATGTCCAAAAACAAGGTTTTCACAGGGCGGCCCTGAGGCACTGAGTGCCCTTTTCCATTTTTAAATGACATGAGTTAGCCTAGGGCCTAGCTCTTCTGCGATCACCTGGTCACAGCCTCTCCAGACAGGGTTAACATGATCCCAACACTGCAGACAACGGCCGATCACGGTAGCGAGAGCTACAAGATAAAGAGCCGCCATCTCTCTCTCCTCGCTGCGTGGAGAGCACGCGAGCGCCGGTCTCGGCGACGGTCGTGTCCCCCCCCCAATATACGGCAGAAAATATGTCAAATATACGTTTCCTTCTTTTTATGAAGTGCCCACCATGGGGCGTAGTGTTTAGGCCAATGGCTGGTGACAAACTGAGGATACTGGTCCGTCTGGGGCCGTCTGAAGCTCTCCGGTAGGTGGTCCTCATACAGCCGCTTGGCCCGGCTGTTGCCCATGTCCACCATACTCTGCAGGGAGTACAAATACACACAGATCGGTAAAACTCCTTTGAAGAACGCGTCGAGCTCGCACACAGACGTGTTTTTTCGTTAGCGGTCGACGCGACTGGCCCGCCGTCTGCGCTCGTACGCAGGTGAGGGGAAGACGCTCCGGCTCGTGTGCGGTCGAGGGCAAATCGAGAGGAGGGTGATGAATGAGGTGATGATGGGAGAAGTGGTTGAGACGGAGTCCGGACAATCAGCCATCCAGAATTAATTAGTCATTGAAAAACAGGCATTAACATTCAGAGTGAGTGCTCCTTTCACCCTCACTCGGCTGATGGATGGGCTGTGCCTTCAAGAGACAGACACACACTTAAAAGGACTGAACAATTGGATTTATTAACAGCTGCGTGATTGAATAAATTCTCAATGTGCTCTGGTGAGTTCTACTGACACACACACGCACACCTCATTTGTTGTGTGTAATTGAATCAATGAGACAAGCTAGTTCCCCACATACTGATTACAGGTGTCTGTATTCCCTTTAGACGTCGGAGTGTCTTTATATTTATGTGTGTGTGTGTGTGTGTGTGTGTGTGTGTGTGCGTCTGTCAAACAGACAATCCCAATCACACGTTTCAAAGTCTTCTCCTTATATATTTTTCAATGCAGCAGCATGATGTTCATGTGTTAAATGTGGGTTATATTTAAAGTAAAATAGACGGTTAATGGGTAAGCACATTTAGGCTCAACCATGTTCTTATTTTTTTATGCCTGCTGTGTGTTTAACTTTTGTCCGCTGCGATTTAGACCCCGTGCAGACGGACTCCAGTTTGCCTGAACCCGGGTTCATTTTTCACACCTACCCACTTTTTAAATCGCGTGCACATGAACCCAGTGAATCCGATTGACTCCGCTGTAGTACATCCCCCACGCCTGTTGGTGGCGCTTTAAGGTGCTACAGACAACTGAAGAAAACGGAAGGAGAAGACAGGAGCACGCGTATAAGACGGATAACACGGAGCATGTGCGGCGTATACAGACAAAGACTCCACAGAAGAAGAAGAAGAAGAAGAAGACGACAATGACGACTGGGTTGGATCGTAATGCAATCCGATTAGGTATGCAGATAGCGTGCAGACGAACAACAACAGCAATCGGATTTTGAGTTTACTCACTTTGGACCCCGATTCGAGGGAGTGCGGATACAGTGTGCGGATACAGTGCGTTCGTCTGCACGATAGGGCTATCCGGAGACGGGGTTCACCGGGTTCAGGCAAACTAGAGTCCGTCTGCACGGGGTCTCATTTGTGAACACAAAGCGGCCCTTTATCCTCAAATTGGGTACTTTCGGTTAAATGGAAAACTTGACCAGAGAACACAAACGTCAATGATTGTATTAACTTGCACAAAGCAAACCCAGGTTATTTGATTACATGTTTGCTTCATTCACATAAAGTATTGCCATGGTTTCTGCCACATGGGAATGTACCAGTGACAACATGTGATGCCCGATAAGCTACAAGGAATATAAAACAACCCCGGTCCAAATACATTCTTAGATGTAAATCATAGGTACAATCAGTCTAAAAGTTATTACGTGTGTCCTCTTCCTTTAAAAGGGACATCAACTGGAATCAGAGATCCTAAAAAGAGCAACACCACAGAGAAGAAAGTGACAGTTGTCTATGATGGATTTGTCCTGAGATTCTGCAGTATTTCTAATGACTGCGCAAGAGACAATGTATGTGAGAAAGGTGTGTGTGTGTGTGTGTGTGTGTGTATATACCTGGATCTGCTCAGGTGTCCACTGGTCCAGATTGACAGACTTGACCCTGGAGATGTGGACCCCCAGGTTGCGGTGGATCCCGGCACAGCGGATGCACATGAACACCCCGAGGTTCCATGACGCCCATCGAGGACCTGGCGTGGGGAAGAGAGAGAGTCGCTGCTTCAAAGCTGCTTTGCTCCAAACAAATCAGCCGTGGGTCAGACGTTCACCTCTAACAGCTACCCATCCGCCATGGAAACTCAAATTCAAATTCAAATGAAAACCACTGGGATCCTCAAAAAAGACCCATCGGCGCCAGAGGGGCGAACTGAACCCAAATTGCTTAAGCGCACCGCTGACTGCAGGTCCGTCTCCTGCGTCGGTCGCTCGCCCTCTGGCAGGAAAGTGGTGGAGTCAAAGTCGGTATTTCGATTTATAAACCGTTTATCAAAAAGTACACGGGTTCCCATCTCTTTCAACGTGAAGGCCGGCGCCTTCGCGTTTGTCCTTTCAAGGAACGATGACAGGATTAAATATCTCTACAACGCACAGAAGTCTCTCTGGCTCCTTTACATTTTTCGTGTGCCTAAAATTCCGGCCGCGTGGCATCTTCGCCGTGATGGCCGTGGAGCCCTATTGGGTGAACAGACTCGGCGGAGGAGAGAGGAGGATTTCATCTATAGCTGGTGAGACAGTTTCGATTAATATCTACGGTGCGGAGGCTGTGGAACAGCAGGAAGCGGTGAATTACAAACAAATGAAAAAATTGTGTCATTTAAAAAAATGTAAAAAAAGGAGAAAAACAAAAGGCCGCTATTGTCTCGGAACCTCTTCACCCCAAACAGTAAAAATGTGCTTTGAACAATTAAAAAAGTAACCCTCGCTCCCACAAAAGGGCAAAACAGTGGGTGACGAGGGAGAGTGCAGCGAGCTGAACAGTCGGCAAGTTAATAAGAGGAGATCAAATCCAGACAGCACAAACATTCAACGGCTTCACTTACTTGGGCAAAATTGTCTCACTCGTAAAAAGATTATTAAAAAACGGTTTAGTGTTTCACCCACTTTAAATTTGGCTTATCATTTATTTTTTTGTTCTCAACATTGCTCAGGAAGTAATAATCCCTAATACATATTAATGGGATTCTAGGAACTGAGCTTAGTAGGGTTTGTTTTATTTATGGATATCATGTGATTGCACTTCCTGTGGTTATAGAATAATTGTTCCATATTAAAGTGTGTACATGCGGCCCTTTGAAGCTCAACAAAAAGGTGCAGACGTATCATATTTCATATCAAATGTACACGTTGTGTATAAAGAGTTTAATAAACCCCAAAATAGAACTCTGATTTTCTTTTAAATAGCTTCACGCGTAGTGTTTGAATATCTCTTCAAATTAAGTCTTTTAAAAGGTTTTTCTGCATGCATTCCTAAATTACTTTAATTTATTGACGAATAGCTTTAACTTAATATCACTGTCGTTAAAAAAAAAGTAAGTAAAACGTACCATAAAATAAGGCATTTTGGGTCCTCGTCGAGTTTAATAAACTTTTATTAGTAAACATAATAAAATTTTACAGAGTCTGATCCCCAGAAAAGTAAATTAAAACAAGAAGAAAAAATACCATATAATCAATTAATTGTGCAATAACGAGCTAAACGCTCATCTCGTGCTTTTGCAGACCTAATTATCACGGCACAGAAGTGAAACCAACCCAATTTAGGAAGAGTCCAAGTCGGATTTTGGATCCCTGCTTGCTGGAGAGCCCACTGCAAAGAAATTAATTAAAATAAAAAAACACAAGGGGTTACATAAAAACCCTGCCAGAGAACATAAAAACCAAGCCAAGAACCTCCAGCGAGTCACGGATGAGAATTTGATTTCCACTGACACGCAAATGAGGCGACGCCCGTTGAGACGCGGATGGCGACTGGGTCTTTCCTTCCAAAGGTCGTCTCAGGCTGCAGCCACACTACTGCGTTGCTGCGTTTTCCTTTCAAACAAATGTGTATTGCTGCATTTACACCGAGCATCAAACTGGAAAATTTCCAATTAAAAGATTTTTGACTTGGGTTTTACGGAAGAAGACCTTAATATGAGATCCTTGTTTTAAAACGAGTCAGCTAGAAACATTGAAAAAGTGAGAGACGTTGTCAGCCGGCTCGTGGAGCAGCGTTCAGCAGTTAGCATCGCTAGCTCCAGTCGCTAAATCTACCCGAGATCTTTCATCTTAGCCGCTAGACCTCATGTTTTTGTCGCAGAGCTTTAACCTTTAGACGGTGCGTTTTTAGCAATATTAGTTGCTTAAAAGGGTTAGGGTTACGACAAAAACCTGTCGTACGGATGCATCGTGTATAAAAAAGGGGCACAAAACAACCACGCTCGTTCCGTCAAATGGATGAACGAACAGGCGACGGATTGACAAGTCAAATCGCTTTAATGGCGTCGGGGCTGCAGTCCCTCCGAACGCTTGTATGCATCTGGGCTACATGAAGGTTGTGCTGCGACGGCCGGCTCGGGGGGAGGGATGCCAGCGACGGCGAGGAGACTGAGTCCAGGGGCATCAGTGTGTTAATGCAGTGGCACTAATGCGCTATATGGGCCGCCTAAAGGGGCATTGAGGCCTAAGGGGGCATTGAGGCCGGGATGACTGAGTGTTAAGCCTGGTTCAAAGCAGCTCAGCCCAGTAAGCCGGACTTCACTTTGGATCAGCGCCGCTGTGACCTTTCTGAACGCGCATCTCCCAAAACGTTTTTGGTCAACACGGCGCTCACGCGTGTCGAGCCCGCGTGCTGCAGACCAACGCGTCACCGCTCGACAAGACGATCAGATTTCACGGTGGATCGCCGTCCTGCTCTTACTTCAGAGTGTTTCTACATCACTGAGAGAAATTCAATTGAGCTCTTCAGCGGAAAATATTAATGGCTCGCGGGAATTATACATTCAATTTGAACCTTGCCGGTCACATGTCTCCCCCAAGATGATGAGCTGCGACAACGCTCCGAGTCCCAGCAACCCCTCGCAGTGGTTTATGGTAATTGCTTTTTTCCCCTCACTTTCGGCACCAACCGCAGAGTTCATGTAAAAGGGATTTCATGTCGCCTTTGTTCTGCCCATCGCTGTGGTAACAACACTGTTTGTGGAGGGTTTCGTTCTAAAAGGTTACAGAACAGACACACAAATGCACGCGGACCAGCAGTCAATAGTTCAAGATGTTGCCAACCGGTGGAATTCTGGCTTGGAGATGATTAAATGTGTGTAGTTTTGTGTTTAAAAAAAAAATTAAAACCATATCTAAAATACACTCGAGCGAATTAATGAATTTCAAAATGTGAAATCAATTAGTTCATTTTTTAATCTAATCACATATTAAACGCTATATAGCAAAGTGCTTTATATATACATATAAATATAAAGCACTTTGCTGCCCCCTGCTGGTCTGTTAGTGAGATTCAGGGCGAGGAGTGAGGAGGAGAGACTGCTCCCATGGAGGTGGAGGTTTACTTCAATATCTGCCACCCGGTTCAGTTCACCGTGTGATCAGAAAGAGGGAAAAGCAACAACCGGTTGGCCGCCACATTTAGAATATTTATGACCTGTCCAGCATTTATAATTCAGGTCAGCAGGTGTAATGGATGGGTGAGGGTGGGTGGAGAGAGACTGAATGTCGGGGCGCCATCTGCTGGCAAAGGAAGGCTGTGTGCGGAATGCTGCTTGATTATTTGCTTCAGAATGAGGGGCATAAAAGGGGGAGTGGAGGGGGGTAAATGCATCGATGTGTACCGAACGAACTGGTGAGTTTAGAGCAAGAAAGCAAGGATGAAAAGCAAAAAGAGCCGACACACAGTTTGTTACGGAAATAATACGATTAGAGCTCCGGAGTACTCTGGTCACTCGGTAAAAACACCGTCCATTTAATCCACTGAATCATCTACGTACAGTGAATCAACAGGTTTGGTTAAAGAAGTATCGAGTGGGGGCAAAAGACGCTGTTAAAAGGATGCTTCAGCCAAAGTGATCATTTCTAAATCTGTTAACTCGCCTCGTGTTACCGGGAGTCTGTGAGGAAAACTGCTTTTCCCAAGAGAATCAATAAACTGGGAAAAAGTGTTGGTGAGTTGATTTCAAATGAAGTGTTGCTGCTTAACCAAAGAAATCTTCATTAATAAACTGTTTACATCACTTTTTTTTCTTTTCACTACTGTCGCGAACCACAAAGCTTTTCACAGGTCAACTGACTGTATTAAATCATTACCGCATCATTTCTAAGAAACAAATTGGCATTTCAGATTTTAAAGTGATTGTGATTATTTGTGTAGAAACTGAGATTTACATTTCATTGATAATGTTGGTCAACCAGGAAGAAAAACTGGTTTTAAGCAGGATACCAAAGACCAACAGATAAATGAAACTCCTCTCACGACTCAAACACAACAGCCTCTCCGTATTATTTGTCTGCCTCCTTTCAAAGGTCTTTTCATATTAATTATGTTGTGCTGCAAAGCACATCTTCACTCTGATCCGCCAGCACAACGCAAACCTTTATTCTCCTGGAAACGCTCGCCATTAAACGCACCGTGTTGGCAGAGTTAAAGTGTCTGCAGACCGACGCGTAGGAGACAAATGTCACACCAATAAATACGACTCCTCTCGCTGTCGTCCCACGGCTGCTGGGTGAGAACACTCGAGTGTGCGCCGTTCAATCCGCCTTCATCGGAGGGGATTTATGGGCGCAGTTAGCTCAGGCGACAACATCGCGCCTCCTTCCATCGCCCTGAATGCCAATGGGATTAAACCAAGCTTTGTGTGGCGCTTCACCCGACCGGCCACCTCCACCCGCTCCTCCCGTCGAGGCTGAGCCCGTGTTTCACACCTTCCAAGAGGCTTGACAACGCAGGTGTGTGTGTGTGTGTGTGTGTGCACACATGTCAGCAGACACGGATGGGTTCAAAACGCCCAGTGCTTGCCAAGATCTGCTGTGTGAGCAGAGAGTAGAGCTGCATGTAGCCAGCTCGGAAAACAAAAACCCAACCACAACCTGGCCACAAATCAGAACACACACACACACACACACACACACACATAACAAAAGGCGAAAATGATAGTCTGGACTCCAAGTAGTGGATGGACTGAGCAGCCAAGAGGGACGGGGGAGATGGAGTTGCAATCCATAAGGACCGGCACACACACACACACACAGAATGTAGGGCAGCGTGTGTAGACTAGAGTGAGGGTGGAATTACAGCTGAGAGGCTCAGGTGAGTCACCACACCGCAGGGCCAACCACGCCCGGACACCCGCCTGCAGGGGACGGACCGATCAGTCAAACCGAACCAGCTGTCCACGTCTCTGCTTGTTGTGCTCAAAGTAAAAACACCCAATGTCTCCTCCCAGAAACTGTGAGACGGGCACATCGCTGCCTGGGAGGAAAATACACATTGTTGACTTTTGGGGTTGACAGTCCCTGTCATGTTTGAGACAAAACAACAACATAAATGATACATGTGACAGCTGTGCCGGTTAGCCTGCGCTCACACAGGCTACACGAGAAACAACATCCATCAAATAACAACTTTTCTCCTTTCAGTCATGAAATGATGCGGATGCTTGTTGATCAAATTCAACTAAAGTTGGTTTGGATCGCTGACAGACACATTCAGTAAGACATCGTCAGCATCACTTAGCGGCACTGACAGTTATTAACCGTGATCTCTTGATGAGATTTCACGTCCATTCAATGTTTGGATGAAATGAACTGTGACACAGTGACCGTGACACATCGGGCATCGCCGGATGCTGCTGCCGAGTCACAGAAGTAAACACTCGTCAGGCTGCAAGGTCACCGGCTCGCGCACATGATGCAGTTCAGTGGAGAGAAGGAAGAAAAAAACACTTGATAAGCAGCTAGAATCATGAGTCCTGGATAAGAAACAGGATTGATAACAAATGAAACGTTTGTCTCAAAAATGATGTGGTTTTATGTGAGGGGCTCACATAAAACCACATCCATGGCACACAAGCATGAGCTTGTGGTTGAAAGGACCAGGAGCGACGACTAATCCCAGTGTGGGTTTGAAACTAGGAGATTATTCATTATGATTGTCCTTGGTATGAAGCAAACGTCTTTGTATGGTTACTGTATTCTTTCTATGGAAGAACTCAAATGCAGGTCCACTCACATTCCACCACGTGCATGCTAGGAGCTACAACCCCAGATTAGGATAATGAAATGCTATTTAAACTGATAATAATATAATGGAAAAGAGATGCAACTGCAGCAGGCGGAGGCAAATCGAGATTGCCGGCTGAGGGAGGTCTGGTGCTGCAGATTACTATTGCCAGGAGGCAGCAAAGGCATGGTGATGACGCAAAGGGATTTCAGTCATAAGTAGACTCAATACAAGACGTTCACATGTCATGTGAATCATGTGATAACTTTTCTGAATCAATTGAGCGAAATTTTGTTAAATTGATCTATTTTTATGTTGTATGTTGTGAACACCCACGACTGTGAACTATCAAGGTGCAGCTTGCAAATCTTTAAACCTATTGGAATCCATTGAAGGCCAATGTGTGCAGGCCGAACTGTTGCTTGTGCCCCAACGATTAAAGAAAACTCCGTGAGGGAAGACAATGTCAGAGTCCAAGCCCAGGGATCACAAACTTTCGTATATTTTAATAGGGTTTTTAGGGGTGGTTTTGCTCAGGAGCGCATCGCGCGTCAGAGGCGTTGAGGTGTTGGCTGCAGCTGCACAATAGACCTGCAGTAACTGACGGCGACACGTTTTTCTGCGCAGCACATTCGGCGAGCAAACGACACATCTAATTCAATGTTGTCTACACGGGACGCCCACGGTTTCCGCTCATAAATAAAACAGTCAAGGACATGACATGGATACTGTAGGATAAAAAGATGCGCCAAGTTAGTCGTATAATACAAAACCGGAAATACTGGTAAAAATGATTTCAGAATAAACAAAGCTCTGTACACTAGGCAGGCAATAAAAATAACACCTCATAAACAAAAGAGCTGCTTCACAAAAGTTTTTTCACATAGGTTTCAATATATGTACAAAAAAATAATTATTTTATTTACATCGTTCAACTTTCACTGTTACTATTTATTGCCTTGAACTAAAATAAAAAGAATCTTCCTCTTCAAACTCTTGACTACATACATTAACTACCGAGCTCAATGGGGATTTTATTTTGAAAAGGCTGAACGGAAATTGTACATTTTCATGTAACGTCACACTTGCGCAAATGTCGCTCAATAGTATTCGTTTTTACCTCAATTCTGACTGGACAAGCACCAACTCCGTTTGCATTGTATAACATAAAACATATTGAAAATGGAAACATATGTATATTTTAGTCAGAACTAACGACACACTTTGGCGTTGAGCGGCTCGTCAGAGTTAAGCTCAGTAAGTGATGGATAACGTTGCACTGCGTTGCTAGCTTTAGCGCACCGCTAGCGGCCGAGTTCCCGCATCCTTTTTTTTTTCCACGCTCACGCGGCTGACATAGTTCGCCACAGCCCACGCCGCCGAGGCTTACCTTTCGCCTCGCAGTCGGCACAGAGCTTGTTGTCTTCCTCCCGCAGCAGCTGGGACAGAATGACCTGATGCTGCTCGTTCAGCTTCTGCGCCTTTTCTCGCTCCGACCGCGTCGTCATTTCGCCGAAGTTTGGGAGTTATCGCCGCAGCTGCGGAGCCGACGCGCGCCGCGGAGTCCTTCAGCTGGTGTTAAAAAGGGTGGGACACCCCCCTCGAAGCCGCTCTCAGTCCGTGCCGCCTGTATCCAGCTAGCTCGCAACCTGCTAACGAGGTAATGGGGATCCAAGGCAGCAGCATCCCTGCTGCCTTCAAGACTGTGGGAATTTTCACTGCGCCGCGCGAGGAGGAGGAGGAGAATTTGGCGACATGATGTGCGAACATACGAGTGTGCGGGATTCACACACGGATGACATTGAGCGAAGCAAATAAAGCAAAGCTCTTAGCTGTTATCTGCATGCATGAGATTATTAATATTTGTTCATCAACAGGTCAGCTGTATCTAAATGTTGCACAACTGCAACGTGAAAAAAATGACCTACTTTATTTTTTATAAAATAATGCATCATATTTAACTATTTGTAAGATATTATATCTGCAAAGTAAGGTTTAAGAAAGCCGAGGGAATTGGAACACTGACTTAAAAAGACAAGGGTTGTGTGAATGG
Source organism: Gasterosteus aculeatus (assembly GCF_964276395.1). NCBI lineage: Eukaryota > Metazoa > Chordata > Actinopteri > Perciformes > Gasterosteidae > Gasterosteus > Gasterosteus aculeatus. The sequence goes on along the minus strand of NC_135693.1, from coordinate 6,691,758 downwards.
TACTCATTATATACAGTTATTATTATTATTATTATTATTATTATTATCAGTGGTGGTAGCAGTAATAGTAGGGAGGCGGCATCTCCTGTCTTTGCCGGGATTAATTCAAGAGTTCTCAGTACAGTGAAGCTGTTGAGTGACTGAAAATCACATCAAGCACTTTGTAGATTTCCCTTTTCCCTTCACTCAGAGACTCTGATACTTAAAAATTAAAATTTGAACAATTTACAAACCCTACTTTCCAACAGTCATCCTACACTCACCCAGCAGACTGTTAACGTATAGTACCTGATCGATCTTTCATTGGTTAATGAATCAACCAATTGTTTCCATGCAAGCTATAGCTTCATCTTCCTTTCTGTTCTTGGGTGTACTACATCAGAACAGTTTCTGAGGGGTTTCTGATTTTAATAATCTTACTCCTGGTTTGTTAACTCATATTTAGGATTTCAATGTTTAGACCAGGACAACAATTCTACAATATTTGGCCATGTACAAGTTTAACATTTTTTAGTGTTTATTGGCATTCTCTGTAGGACACTGATATCAACACCGGACCGTTCACGTCTGTACAGAACACACACACACACACACACACACACACACACACACACACACACATTCTGGACTTTCCTTGCCTTTGCAGTTCAAAACCACATTAGCAGAATGACATTTTAACGGAGGTTGTCCGTGTGAGAGTTTCAACTGTCCGATGGGACAAATAGTTAAAGTGACATTGAACGTTATTGCACCAGTAGAACATGTAAGTGGACCAGATTGCCATTAAGACAAGAAAGACCAAGGAATCTGTTTTTTCAGTAGCAACAGTAACCTTCGCCGCCCTTGGTCGGGGCTACTGCTCAAACAGAGGCCCCTGGACCAGGGTGGAGGAACAGGTTTGGGGGTCCCCAAAGTTTCAAACAAAGACAAAGAGACACAACACCACCACAGAGATGGACAATGACCAAAGACAAGACACACAATAACCAAAAAGAGACGGCATATGACAAAAAACAGAACGAAACCACTATAAAGAGACAGAATAGACCATTAGGAGAGAACAAAATGACCAAAAAGAGCAACTTGATAAACGAAAGAGACGGCACCCAACCAAACCAGGCAGAGAACAACTGACTGACAATGACCATTAAGACACAAAGTAACCACACAGCGATAACATACAACCATAAACCGGCATTGATGACGACTAAGAGATGCAAAACAGCCACGTTTTGCATCATTAGATGCTGCAATAATACACTGTGCTGGTGACCTCAATGACTGCAGAAGCATTCAGAAATCTTATGGTCATGCGTGTGACTACGCATTGCAGATGTTACTGCAGTCTTACTGCAGTCATTTCAAGCTGCTGTGCAGTTGTAAAAGAGGGGAGAACTGTCTCCTCTGGTTCTGGTTATTTTTCATTTAGCAGTCAGCAGTCTGATATTATACGACCCTAATGATAACGAGCACAAAGACAAGAAGACTTTTTGTTTGGGTTGCGTGAAAAACGTACTGTATCACTTTTAATGTTGACAGACAGCAGAACCAACAGCAGAAACAGCTGTAAACAGTGTTACACATTGACATGGCTACTCCTAAAAGGTCAAATGACACAACAGGAATTGAATTACATTGCTGACAGCAGTTCATCAGATAAACTGGCAAAAGTGGTCATTAAAAAATCACATCATAATTAAAAAAATGTACACTTAAGGAAAGTATTGAAATGAGAAGATACAAAGGATTACAATAAATGAATATCAAATATATACGTATATATATTGAGCACATGTACGACATAATGCGTAATTAGATGTGATTGTAGCAGATTCACTCATCAACATTATTCACAGAGCGTTGTGTTAACAGAGCAGTTGTTAGCTTAGAAAAGTCACCTGTTTAATCTAAAATGACAAGAAATACTAGTTTACTTCTTTATTTTTGACAGTCTCAACATACACACCATGATCCATAACTTCAGCAGCACCTGGTTCACATACATGATGTTCATTCACCTATTAAAATACGTTATAATATCACAGGAGCAGCCACATCGCCAGTTGTTTCCTCATGAATGTTGCATCAAATTAATAGAGCACTTTACCATAGATTTAATCACATCATGTGTTGTAGACAGGCACAAAAATGGTCCAACAGAGCTCTGTTCTGCCGTCACCCTCAGTTTGCTACTTTCGTATTAACACCCGTCACCACCAGAGGACAGCACAGGCTGATCCTCGGTCTCGTCCTGCATTGTGTTGAAGTTTGAACCACCACAAATTTGGCAGTTTCCTTCATGCCAAACGGTGTCTCATACAGCACCGACGTCAGCTAAGATGCAAATCCCGTTTTACACATTTCATCCCCATAGCAGGGAAATCCACATTTACACAAAGAGCTATGGCAAAGTCCAATGTTCCCTTTAGAGACATCTACAGTAGCAACCACAGTTCATTGTGTGCGAATCACACAGACCAAATTACAAAATAGTCAGTTGTCAGTAAAACAATTAAAATAGCCTTTCAGGCTTTTATGATGACGCAAGCATTGAAAACCACAGTTAGAAAACAATCAAAGTGTGTATCAATGTACAGTATGATCTGAACTCGTCATGCATTTTGGGTCCAGTTTCTGCCCGTAAACATTTGATGAAGCTTTGATGTTTTGAATTCCTTATAAATTTAATGAGACTAATCCTGAATTACCGACAGCCATGAATTTAATGTCTGTTGTAAATAAGGCGGGACTGGAGTGTTTTCATGTTGAACAGTACTTGCAAACCAGCGTTGAAATCAACTTTAATTGTGGCTTAAGTCTTCAACAGGATCCTGTGAGGTGGTTTTTAAGTAGCTTGTTCGTCATCTCAACAGGGCCGGAAATTTTCAATTCGGTCCTATTTTTGAGTGGCAGCTTATTTTTTAACAAAAAAAAATCAATCTTCTCATACTATCTGTTAGTTTGAAACAATCGCTAGCCAAACACAACTTAATCTAAACACCTGAAATATCAGCTAAGCAAACATTAGCTAAGAAACGAGAGCAACAGTCATAGTTAGCTTTATGTTTAAGTTTGATTTAGCTGGCTAGCTGGCAAACAAAGCCCAAAACAAACTACTAACTACTGTTAGACTCCCTGGTAACGTGTTTCTCAAACCAATTAGCAAAGGCAACAAGCTACTTTTATAAATAAATTGGAATATTAAGTTAACAAATTGGTAAGAAAGATACCAACACACACACATATGCACAGCTTACTTGTCCCCAATTACAAAACTACTGATTCATTCTGAAACTTTTGATAGCTAGCTAGCTCAGGCGACAGGCTGGTTAAGTGTGTAGCCACGTTGAGTCGCCGATACAGACTCAATAGTCACATTTCAAAAGCAGCCATGAACTGCTTTCATTACAGAATTAGAGCATCATGTGTGTAAAATACTGATATCAGCTGGGAAACGAACAGGAAGATAAGTTACCTGTCTTTTTTAATCTTTTCACTTGGATTTTTGTGAGGTAATTTTCAGTACTAAGTGAGGGGGAACCATGTCCCCGACATTCTGTTTACTCAAAGGTGAATAGGATTGGTCAGGGATTTAACACAAATTATGACACACCATTTCAAATGGCCCAAGGTTCTAAATACTTTACCTATTGGACCACTCGGTCTCTATCTCACTGTGTCACTCGAGGTTGCAAGAGGCCAAATATTTAGCCCGTCATTAAAGGTGGTTAATGTTTGACATTTGCGGTTGACGGTCAGCAAATAGAAGCATTGGTACTTTTTAAACAGCACTCTGTATTATGCAAAACAACCATTTTTAAACCAAATTTCTCACTCTGATATGGTTATTAAATGTTTGCTCTTTCCATTCAGCAAAGAACATGACGCCAGCAAGCTAATAAATAAAAGGCAAATACATTCCGTCAACTGAGTTGAAGTGATTGAACAGCCATCCAGATTGTGTAATTAAGTTGTGAGCTGATCAGCATTTAGCGAGTTGTTAAGTGTTCTACGGTTAAAGTTGATCGTTGTATTTGCTGTCTGAAGATAAAAAAAGAAATGCACTTGACGATGCTCTAATATACAAACTTATGGCCGTGAGCATCCTGCACAGCACACCTGACAAACACAACTACAACATTTACGGGAATGTTTTCGGTATAATTTGTATATTGAATTTAGTATATATATTTTCTCCGTCACTAATTATCGCACAATACGATAATTTGAGGAAATGTTTTTCAAATGAAAAATTCAGAAATTCATTATATCCTATTCTGCAGGAAAATTCTTGGATGCAAACCCGGGTAAAAAGCGCAACAGCCGAACAGGGTAAACTGTAGACTGTTGCTGCTGTATGGCACCTCCCTCACAAGCGAATCCCTCTGTGACCTTATTTTTTGAACGGAGTCAGAACGCGTCCCGGCAGTGGCAACATCACAAGTACCGAAAGCTCAAAAAGGTCACGGAGGGGGGCGGTTGGGGGCCGAACAAATAGAAAGTCTCTCTGAGCCTCACAGGACAGACTCAATGGCTTCCGGCATGGCCGCGGAGGCTTTGGTTTGGTGCGTGACAAGCGGCGAGGTCTCCTCCTCCGCCTGGACGTTGGCCACCGCCTCCACGCGCACCTCCAACAGCTCCTTGTCCTGCTGCTGCTCCTGCTGCTTCTTCATCTCCTGCTGGTTGATGTGGTGGAGGATTCCGGCACCCAGAGCGTCGCCCTCCACATTCACCACCGTGGTGGTGCGATCCCTGCACACATGGTTGACGCAGGACGGCAGATGAGATTTCGTCTACTCTTGGCAAACATTTGGAGTGAGCAGCCACTATTGCGGCTCATATTACCGGGTTCTAAGCTGCTTCTATTTGTGTTTGAACTCTTGTTTGGAGTCACAGGTAAAGCTGCTCGATTAAAGTCATTAATAACACAACAGCTAATACATGGCCTGGTGTCTTACCTCTCTAACTTAGACGTTTTTGTTCCACAGTGGAAGAAAATAAACTTTTGAGTGCTTAAAATGAAAACGTCCCACTGCAGCCGTGTGTATTGGTTTGCTCTATTAACACGTGGCAAATAGTGCACGGCGGTTTCCCTTCGCTTGCCCTTGTTGACTTAACAGAAACCCTGGTCCTGTTTCCCCGACCGTAACATTGGGCACGTGTGTGCAGACGTGTGTTTTCCCTGGGGTTCCGTTACTCACACAATCCAGTCAACAGCCAGCATGAGGGACAGGTCCTTGGTCGGAAGGCCAATGGCCTCCAGGATGATGGCGATGGTAATGATGCCGCCGGCCGGGATGCCTGCCGCACCGACGCTCGACGCTGTGGCTGTCACCCTATGAATAATGATGAAATAATCCCATGAATTAGATAGAACCAAGAAGACGACCGCTTGCCGGGAAATGTCCGGACATTCTTGTGTGTGTTGTCTTCTCACAGGATGGTGAAGATCTGCCCGGCGTTCAGCTCAAAATTGTTGAGCTGAGCGATGAAAACGGCGGCGATGCACTGGAATATAGCCGCTCCGTCCATGTTGACGGTGGCCCCGATGGGGAGGATGAAGCGGCTGATGCGCTTGTCCACGCCGTTGTTCTCCTCCACACATTTTATCATAGAGGGGAGAGTTGCTGAGCTGGTGAGCAAATGGAGAAAGAGCTTGATCTTTATCAGACAATCGGGTGAAACCGAAACCATTAATACTTGTGATTCCCCAAAGTCATAAAAAAAGGAAGATTGTTTCATTTGATGCTACGAAAGTAAAAAACATCATCAAATCCTTTACTGTAGTGCAAAGTTTAAAGCCTTTAGAAGTACCACATTACATGTAACCACACAATATCAATTGGAACCAACGTATGAACTATTTTCTTTCAGTTTTTTTGCAAATTTGACAGTTTGCGCTGCATACAGGAAGGTTCCTGCCCTTTGCAAAGAATCTATAACTCTAGTTCGTCTTTCTTGGGTAAACATTTGAATAGAGCTAGCTAAAGGAAAGGGCAAGTTAGAGCTAAAGACTACGCTTCACTTGTTTCATTACGGTGGGTCGTACCGTAAATGTGCATTGCTGCCACTCCAGTCAGCTGAGCAGCATCCCTCTGATGACTGTTTTTTGTAACTTGGGTCTAAATACAATCATAATTTAAATATATATCTGGGTACCATGCGAGGTGACAGCGTACCTGGAGCAGGTGGCAAAAGCTGTGGTGAAGGGCGTGATGAGGCCCGACAGGAAAGTGAACGGGTTCTTGCGCGTGAAGCCAAAATAGATGAGAGGCAGGACGACGCCCCCGTGGATGACGTGTCCCAGGATTGAAGCAAAGATGTATTTTCCCAGACTGGTGACCAGAAGAACCACGTCTTCCATCTCCACAATCTTACTGCCCACCAGGAACATGATGCCAAAAGGGATATACCTGAGAGAAGGAAGAGGTCACAGGGTCAACATGTGTCAACGGTTTAGTGCAGTCAGGGCCTGCTTTCCACCGGTGTTCTCAAGTAATACCATCAGAAACAGTCCAAATATTTCACTATTGATACCACAGAATTATCCCGACTCTACTGACCACATGATCCAGGACACCAGCACCATAGTGGCCTCGTTGAAGGCGTTGAAGAACCGAATAAGTTCTTCTCCCTCCTCTCCCAGCTTCCTTAGCGCCACACCAAACACCATGGCAAATAACACCAGACCCAGGATGTTCATGCCATCTGTTTCAGTACCAACGGGCACCTAAGAAACACACAGCAAAGTCAGAGCTATGGTTGGTTCCTATAAACGTGGGGAAAAAAGACACAATGTGAGAAGGTTTAACTAAAGTTTTCAAATTTAGACATGGGCATTATTGTTTAAAGAAATTGTCTACCTAAAACAATCCTAGGGCTTAAGAAAGCCTTTTAAAATCAATTTAAATGAGACTAACAGCTAAAGAAATGCTAGTCTTTCAGCTAAATGCTAAAATCAGAATGATAACATGCTAACAACACTGTCATGCTGGTGTTTAGCAAGTTTAGCAACATGTTGACATGTGTAAACATGCGTGCATGCTAGCATTGGCTCATTAGCACTAAAAGTACAGCTGACGCAGATATAATTTGTTTGACTTGTATATAATCATAAGGCAAAGTCATATTATAATAGAAAATTGACCTGATAATGGCACTGGAAAAGTTCAACAACATCACCTCAGAATGATATTGTTTGAAACATCAATGCCGGCATCAAATTTCAAGGCAATCAGGAGTCAGTGCTTCCAGGCTAAATCAAAAATGTCTACTTTATAGTGGAGGGAAGGGTGAAGGAAAGGGGGTCACCAAAGCCATCGGGACACAACATCTTTTTGTGCGTCAGGGGAAAACTAAAGTCCTTCGCATGAACCAGTTGGGGAATGAAAGTCTGCACTAGGTTGGTTTGAAATCCTTCTGTTAGTTGTTAAAAAATATTTTCGTCTGGACCACGGTGGTGGAGCAACACATACTGTCAGCTCGGACTGGGAACTCAATTGTAACCATTCCGTATGAAGGCGGAAGCCTGTAGAACACTAGTGTTGATGTATCCCACAGTGGCTCACTAAGCACCTCTCGCTACACGCTGTGCATGCGTAGGTGAGCAGATCTGGGGGTAGTTGAAGGATTCAGTGAACTGGATGATGGATGACAAATAAGGACAGGGACAAATCCTGAGCTCAATCCCCTTCCATTGTTCTGAGCTCTCCCACAGCTCCACTAGCTCCATCCCCTGGCACTGGAAGCGGAGGCAGTAGGGGGCGGGGGGGGGGGGGTCTGTCCAGCACGACCCACAACAGACAAATACCGTGGGCCGATGCCAAGATCAGATCCCACAACGGTTCCCTCATACTGGCTCAGTTGGGGAAAGCCAGAGCCACTGGGGAGATGCAAAGGGATTTAGAGGCTTGTTTTGCTGTATAAATTTCGCAAATTAGAAGTTCACACTTTTCGGCAGTTTAGAGATGGGACTACAGCAGGGTGGACGGAGGGATTAAGAAGCTCCGCGGTGGGACTGGCAATGATTGTGGGGCGGGGGTGGGGGGACAATCTGAAAACATAAATGAAACTCATCAGACTGAACAGACCCAGCTGTTTTTTTAGGGTCCAGTCATTCGTCGTGTGAACCTATGTAGTGTTACATGGGACACTCATCTCTGAGCCAACATCCAATGGAGACCTAGCAACCATTCCTCTGACAGGCCTTCAGACGGAGCCATCACACTCATTATGTTCGTCACAGAGCCGAGGACATGTGGTTGGTCATGCTGGCGTGGCAGCTGGTCAACACTTTTGACTGACTGTGACCAAACCACAAAAACAGGCTTCATGCACTTGTTTATCAGCCGTTGCAACCCAGGCTTTAATTGATAAAATAAACCAGACTTTTACTGGTGAACCACAGACCAGGATGTATGCCTCTTTAACCAGATGGTCAGTGGTTTTACATTGTAAAGTGTAATTTCAATCATTCTGAATAAGATGCGCAGTAAAGACAGATATTAACTGTTTTCAATAAGACATTGCACACCCGTAAAGCCAACCTGTACATGCTGATCATTTTTTCCACTAAAAGTGGTTAGAGGAGTTGGAGCAACTGAATGGCAAACGGTCATTTTTTTAGCCAACCAATATCCTGAACCGAAAAACACACTCTTAAAATGGTTAAAGGTCTACACTGAAAACACACAACCAGTCCAGACAATTCAGCAATATCGCCGTTGTCAGTCACATGTGAGCCAAGCCCCAAATCCTACTTTTTTAGAATTGGTTCTAATTGGTTTTAGAATCGGCTTCCAAGGTTTTGGAAGCGCTTTTCAGACTCGGATGTTGGCTCTGTGAGTGGCACGGGGCTAAACTACTATGTTGGTGTTCTGTGCGTGATTGTATACGTGGAATTCTTCCAGTTCCTACCTTTTGATAAAGGGTCGTCCCATTGGCGTCGTTCCCTGCAGCAACCATCTTGTACTCGGTGGCATACTAACATAAGGGGGAGGAAAGCTTGAGGTTAATTCTTCTTGCACGCATTTTTTATTTATTTATTTATTTTGATCTTGTTCATTGTGATGTTAGGGAAAAGATTGGTCCAAGCTCACAACTCCACGGCGTTTATCAGTTAGAATGGGGCGGAGTGATGGACTCGATGGACAAAATGTCAAGCCACTATTTCAATTTCAATTAATTCATCACAGCAGCATATCACAGTACCATTTGCATAGATGTGCATGAGGGATTTTTTAAATGTTGCTCAGCTGACAATGGTGGAGAAACGGACGCCCCCTTAGAAGCGCGTCTGTACATTGGTCTCATACAGACTGCATGCATGTGCAAGTTTAAATGCCTTTTTACAGTTTGCTGTCCTTAAGTAGAGACAACCGGGACTGCAGCAAAGCCCCCCGCTCTCTGTGCATTTCTTTACAAAGTCCTCTTGAATAAAAGGTTTCTGACATCTTGACGGATTCGACTTTAAATTGGGTTTTAGATACTAAGGAATTTAGAGATGTAAAGCACCTGATTTTGGTCATAAAACCAACCAAGACAGCAACCCCCCCCCATGGGCTGATAATTTGTTTAAATGTCTGTATAAACGTCTAGCTGCTTGTCATGTTAATCTCCCCTCTCCCTCTGTCACAGTTGGACTCATTCCACATGGGCTCTGCCACAGTATCGGCTCGCTGTTGGGGGTGAATATTGAACTCAGTGACCTGGCTGCACTTTGAAACTCCATTTCCTCTCACTGTAAGAAGTCACTGGCTTCTTTGTGAGTTCGTATTCTGCTGGCCCGGTTTTAGGCGAGTTTGAGCCAATCGATTCCGGATGTGTGAGTGTGTGTAACTACGTGTCCGTGTGCTTACTTTGTTTTTCACGTGTGTTTTTCCATTGCATATCAGTGGATCCCCAAATATTGAACTTTCCTTGCTCTCATTTTAGCCTTAACAGCAGCGACCATAATTCTAGGAAGTGGAGCGGACCTCGTTTGGGAGCAGCGGGCCGAGCCGTGTTGCCAGGCTGGCTAAAATGGAATGGTTTCGCCATGGTAACGGCTGGTAAAGAAGTGCCTTGGCGGGCAGTGGAGAGCGGCGAACTCATTAAGAGGCCTCGTGAGACTCTCAGCGGCAATTTACTGCCGCTGTAAATAAACGCGGAGCGGCATCCGCATTATGAAATAAGTTGTGATGAACAGTCCACACTGGACAAAGAGTAAAAAGAATGAACCTGGTGATCAAAAGGGGGAATAGTCAGGAGGGGGCCGGGGGGGCGGACAGTGTGCTGTGGTGAGGAGGTGTTGTGTTGGCACTCACAGAACGGAAAGCAGCAGCCACCAAGTTTGCTGGGAATAAATTCCTGAGGAAGAAGGACAAAAACGAGTTAGCTCCACAGACAATGCGAGGGTTGATATTTGTAATCGACAAAATACTCACGAAATACAACATTTAAGCCTAAAAAAAAGTCTTTCAGAGATCTAGATTGGGCCTTCTGGATGTTCCTGGCACATGAAAGTCTAATGCTCCCTAAATTTGTTCTCAAAATCAAATCAACATGCTCTTTACTACAAGTAGATATTCAGGGAGGTTTGATTATTCATTTACTTATTCATTCATTTATTAAATGACGCTTTTCTCATATGATCTTCCCACACAAACAAATCGAGTGCAGAGGATTTTGTTGTATAACGTTTCCTTGGGATGTGTCACGGCTTTAAAATGAGTCCACGAGGAGGTGATGGTGGTGGATGTGTCAATAGAACACCAGTTTTTGCTTATACACCAATGTTTGCAGCACATTATTCATCCCATGAATAAAATACTTATGTCGGCTTAATCCTAAACAAGTAGTTTTAATGCCTAAAGGAAACAGAGTACTCTTATTTCCAAAACCTGACCAAATCAGGTTGTTTTACCTGAATCTAGCCAAGTAACTTTGGAGCATTTCTTGTTTTGGTTTCAAGTTAACTTGCACTGTTAACCGCGTGTTACAACTGTGCAGTAAAGTAATATGGGAATTTAATTTATTGGAGGCAGGTTATTTTTCACTGCTCGTTCAGAACTTTAAAGATTGTTTTTATATTCTGGACATGGCACCATGCAATAGTTGAGATATTTCGGTTTGAACTAAAAAAATATATTTTGACCTTTAAGCAGTCCTTATTTATAAATGCATTACACCAACCTCTTCCTTGACAGTCTTTCCATAAAGGCACCGAGCTGAGTTTATTTTCACTGGTGTAAAATAAGCACACAGGGATTACTGGAGGCCTCTACGTATCAGTGCGTTTTGTGTAACTGTGTCCAATGCAGCCACGCCGTGCTGTGCGAAGGAACACAGACTTTGCTCTCATCCCTTCCCCTGGCCGGACCACCGCCGAGCAATTCAGTCCACAACCCCATGACCCCGTGACCCCTGTCAACTGTGCCTTTACTCCAGGTCCAAATGCCTCATCTGTGAGTAGCCACGATAACGTCACTTACTCATTTCTTTGATTCATAATGTAACTAAGAATTGTAATAGTTTAGTCAGACTCGTGATCCCACACAAAGTTTCACACTCTTCCTCGTTCCGTGAGAGTGATCAGGTCTCCTGGTGTCACATGAGCCAGGCTGGGATCCGGATTAACTCTGGGAAACCAGAGCAGAGAGAACAGCATGCTTTTCCCCCCCGGGAGCCTCACTGCTCCTCTGCAGACCAATATTTCAAAGCTGTTACATAACTTCTTGATTTCCTAATTAATTGAAGGCAAACAGTGTTCATGATCCAGCAGAATTAGAAATTGACACCTCTATCGTTATTGAATTTTGTTTTTCTTTATTGTTGGCAAAGAGGAAAAACCCATTAATTACATTGATTTAAGTTGAATACTATGATTGTGACTTTACCAGTGATCAATACATACACTGGTTTGTACGAAACCTTACAAAAGTTTATTTGTTCATTTGCATTTGTTACAAACGTCCAGCAACATGAGTGCGCTCCTGCAATAACCTGTAGCAACACTACTCGGTTAGGATTTTTACATTAGTGTTGTTAAAGAGAATAAGTAACACGGCCTCCTGGGTGAAAGCCATGTGTTAAGGTTTAAATTAATATGGGTTTTTTTACCGAAAATTAGTGTTTTTTACTTAACAATGTTACAGGTGATAGCTGATTAGTTTATTCAGCCGTCTGTTTGGGGTCTAGATAATTATGTTTGTTCAGGATGTAAGTTACAAACAGTTTGTTAAACATACGTTAGGTAAGGAACAGCAGTCCCTTGAGTCTTACAGCCTGGCTTTGTTGTGTCTGTTTTTTCGTGTGCAGTGTAGTTGTGTTTGAGCTACATTTGAGATGAGCTCGTTTTACATCATGAAGAAATTCGATGGCTGTGGGAAGATTTTTTTTTAAAGGATGGAGTTTGACTTGGAATAATGTGGCTTTTTTCTCTCCAGTTTATATGAAAGCTGTGAGGTCTCAACCCCAGCGTGACGGCAGGAGGCCACTAGGGGGAGCCAAAGAACGCGTCCTCCGGAGTCAATCACCGGAATTCTAAACACCTGCGAGAGAGAAATACCTATAAAAGCAGCCCGACGCAGCGGGCAGGTTGTGAGGTATTGAATGTACACTTCTCTGCTGAACCGCCTTTTTGATTATCTACCCCTAAACCCCTTAGAACCTGTGACTCGACCTTCCGCCTGCCTCTGACCACGAACCTGCCTATTCCCCTGGACCAGAACCATCTGTTGCCTCCCGCGTTGCCGACCTACTGCCTGTCTTCGGAATTCCCACTTAGATTTGTCCCGGAACATAGTTACTATCTGTCCTTTAAAATAAAGAAAGATTGGAAGCTCTGATCCTGAGTCCGAGTCTCCTTCCAGGGTCCAGACGTGACAAAAGCTCAAAGCTTGTGAGACCTGTTTGTCCAAGAAATAGAAGCGTGTTGACAGAGGAACCATAAAACCCTCAAAGGGAAACGGAGCAACTGATAAAGACGATATTCTGACTTGAGTATCGTGTCGAGCAAGTTTCCAAGGTTACCTAGGGACCTAAAACACGCCCCAAAAATCCTGCTGTGATGCTTCCTGGAATGTCTGGAATAAGTTGTCACTATAAGTACATAAACTCTATGATGGGAAGCAAAATCAGCCCGTCCACCTGCTATTGTTATCAGGGAGGAAAGCTAAAATAGGCTGTGCTCTGTCACAGCTGTCAGCTCTCCCTCACACCGTGGGAACCTCTTATTAGGACTCCTCCTGGGCTACGTTATGGTTGACTTTTGGTCAATAAATAGCCCTAAAATGTATACGGGCCGTTTGTTCGATCTATCAAAAACGTAAATGAACCACATATTTCGATAGTAAATGAATCTTTTCAGTGGGGACAGGGAAAAAACACTATTTTTCTGATTTTAGCTTCGATTGGCCTACAATCCGCAGTCGACTGAGCATCTTCGATGCAAGACAAAAGGTTGCTTAAGGATGTCATTCAAAACAGAATCATCGACGTCTATTTTGACCATTTTCCAATATAATACGCCCTAAAACTAATCTCTGGAACGCAGACATTGTCCACACCGCCCTGCGACCGTGAAGCAGCGTGCTCCTCTGAATTACTATTACAAACCGAGCCGCTTCCAATGAGTTACACAACACTTCATTAACAAAAAACATTTTCCTGTGTCTGCAGCGATCGACTGACGCTGCCGCTGACCCCAGGTCGGGGCCCCCTGACCTCTTCTGACTGAACTAACATCACCATTCACTGACTGTTCTCCCTTTTTAGTCAACCGCAGGGTACGCCGACCCGCTCTGTGACGTCACCCTCATCTGCATGCCGCACGAGTTCGAGGAGAAGTTCGGGAGCACGTGTGCGCGCACCGCCACGCACGACACCGTGCGTGGATCCGCTCGCTTTAAGGTGTAAAAACGTGCCACGATCGATCCACGCAATCCCTCCAGAGAAAACAAAAGACCACTGCAACACCCTCACCAGCATGTGATTCTCATCCATCAATGGCACTCATGGTGTAAAGGTACCTGGCCAGATCCAAAAAGGAGTCGGCGGTCTCCTTGTTGCTGCTGACGGTCTCCAGTCCCAGGCTCAGGGACCCCGCGCCCACGCCGGGCTTGATGATGAAGGCCAGCGCGACCCCGATGCTCGAGGCGATCAGCGTGGTCACTAGAAAGTAGGCGACCGCGATGCCCCCCAGTTTCCCCAGGGAGCGCGTGTCCAGGCTGGCGGCGCCGGACACGAGGCTGCAGACCACCAGGGGCAGGATGATCATCTTCAGCATCCGCAGGAGCATCTCGCCGGGGAAGGCGAAGTGGGCCATCTGCGCCTTGGTCAGGTCCATGCCGCGGACCAGCATGCCGAGCCCGACGCCCACCAGCACGCCGGACACCGTCATGATCACCAGCAGGTTCTTCCTCAGGAACTCCTTCAGCTTCTCCGCGCAGCCCCGCCGCGCGCCGGGCTCCGCGGTCCGCCCGGTGGACGCCGGGTCGGGCACGGCGTGCCCGTTGATCTCGCTCTTTTTCTCCATTTTATTTTCTTGAGCTTCGCTTCAGAACAGCGCGTCCGAGTTCCGAGGCGCAGCGTGGGTCGGACCTACACGCACTTACACACACACAGACACGCGCGCGCGTTCTCCGCTGTGGGGAGGAGGCTGGCGCGGTGCGGGAGGCCGGGTGCGGAGGGGGGAAGTGGGGAGCCAATGGAGATCGAGCGACGACGACGGACGGCCGGCGGAACATGCGCACAAAAGCCGGCGCTTTTACAGAGCACATGATGCAAGAGTAGGGGGGATTGCCGGGGGTCTCTGGCGATGTGGCTCTTAACTGAACAAATGTGATCACTACAGCAGCAGAGGTGGAGCGGCGACACCTTTTATTTCCCTCTCAAATGTCATATTAAATGAAGAATATATATGTGTATGAAGAAAAATCGATAACATGCTCCCCTATTTGAGTTTGTAAGGATATTCTGGCATCCCTGTTTATTCCCGGAATATCCAACATTAAAGGACCACTTTCCTGGTTTAGGTTTTTTTCCTTTTTGATTGGAGATGAATTTGTTATTTATTCCAGCTGCTTTACTAATTTAAGTGCTGCTGTTCACAGCAGCCACCTGATAACACAATCAGGTGTAGCAGGGAATCATCCCACGGTAAGCCACTATCTGCGGGATGAAACCAATGCTTCTCCCAGTTTGATGCACTGATTGCTGCACTTACAGGTTCAGCCCTCATTGTCGGGGTCAGCAGAGAAGGCGAGATGGATGAAGGCCTGTCAGCACCATGGCCAGCGCTCTGAGCCTCCTAGAGGCCTCATTTACAGCTTTTACTTGTTGTATTAATGAAAGCAGGGGGCGGTGACATTGTTTAAACTTCAGAGAGAAGAGAGAGAGAAAAAGAGCCTCCTCTCTACGGTATAAGGACCGATGCACATACAGAGCATGCGATGAAATAATGGTACGTCCACGTGAAGTTGTGTGAACCCTGGCTGTGCCACTAGTATTCAACCGCAAGGTGGCGCTGTAACACAGCTGCTCTTGTGCTTTCAATCAGCAGGCAAAGGTCAGGGAGATAAGAGAAACACATTAATACCCTTCCGGCTCCTTCACTTTTTAAACCATATACGTATTGCATCAGCCTTTTTTATTTTGTAATTCACACAGTTATTATTATTGTTATTATACACATATTTATATCCAGATTTTGGTAACTGAACTGAAATTTAAATGGATTTATATATATTAATATTACGCCAAATGAAAAACATAGTCTCTTTGTATTGAGGTCCAATATTTACAGGAGGCATTTAAATATGAACAAATCCTGCATGCGTAAACGGTTCGAGCCTCCAGAAGGAGCTCTGCGAAATAGCCTCAAATAATGTCCCTTAGGGTTTGAGGCTTGAGATTGAAATAGAAAATGATCTAGAAGTGTGAAGTTTAAAAGAAGTCTCCTCATGCCTGCTGGAGGGAAACAGATCAAGGCTATGATAAAAAAACAAAACATTTGCAAAACATGCCACCAATGTGTCAGTGGTAACATTGCATTGTGGTTTTTAAACCCTGTTACAATACAACTTTAAAAACTGAAAACCAGGGGAGTTATTTTTAAAACATTTCACTCAATTTTAATCATGGAATAAACATTGCTCAGTTTGTATTATCCACCTTCCATAAAAGCCACATTGAACCCAAAAAAAAGAAGCAGTGTGTAGCAGCCCTAAAATAGCCCCCTGTCCCTGCGTCTCCCTGTCTCTCTGTCCCAGCTGCTGGCGGCCTTCTGCCTTGTCCTCGGTGACCTTAGCTGGCGCTGTTGCTAAGTTAAAATACACTTTCCCCTTCCCCGACCAATAGAGACGGATTGTCCCGTCCCCTCGCAGCTGCGCGGCCTGAATGCTGTAAATAACCAGCAGCCTGCGGGTCAGGAGTCCTGCCTGTTCAACGCTGGCCAACGCTGGCACCGTGCCGCCGGAAACTATGAAGAGAGAGAGGGAGGGAGACAGAGGGACGCATGCTGAGCTTCATAATGGAGACTAGTGAGCTGTTCCCCAGAGACACACAGTGTCCCGCGCAAAGAAGAAGGCAGTCAGAGCAACAAGCTGGTACCAACACTAGATGCGACACAGCAGAACCCGCCAAGATGAAAAGCCCGCCTAGCAGCACGTGTGAGGAAGCCGCCCATGAGCCTAATGAAGAAGATTGATGGGTACTAATGAAGGAGATGAGTCAGCGTCTCACACTCAAAGTTGCTGGTAATGTAAAGTCACGTGACCGCGGTGTAGCTTGAAGCCCTTCAGCTCTGTACTTCTGCCGGTTGCATTAATGCATTAAAAAAAAAGAAAACGTGTGAGTATGATAATCATTTGAAGTCTTCTGTCCTGAAGAGGAACGTTCAGTACAACCGAAAAACTGATGGTGACTTTACGCTGACTTCTCCTGAAAAAGCTCGTAAGGGGACCTCCAGTCAATTACGTAAATATGAAGGTCAATGTGTTTATGTGGAGGCATTTGAAAGAACGAGACCGCACACGGTATCAGAAACCAGACAAAAGAGGCTTTTGCTCTTGTTACAGTTTATTGTTTGTATATATATATATATATATATATATATATATATATATATATACACATATATAAATTATATATATACATATATATGAAACTACAAAACTAAGACTGTTTCAAAATTCATTCATCTTGTATACAATTTATATATATATGTATATATACACACACATATATATGTATATATATATATATATATACACGTACATATGTATTTATTATCTACAGTCCACATATAGATCCCAATACAGTGATCAGCTGATAGTTTCTCTGTGTGTGTGTTTGCATAGAAAAAGGCACAGCTCTGAGGTCTGTGTAAAATACAGCCTTCGCAGAAGAAAAGGGCCTCGCTGGGCAATTCGAAAGCGCCGCATGCTCGCTACGGCGCCGAAAACAAGGTTCGGTAACACTGATCGACGAAAAAAGAAAAGAAAAAGCCTCAGGAGCTCGAGAGTTGTTCTTTCTATGTACATTACTTTTGGCATTGAAGCGTGTGTGACAGGCTTTGGAGTCGTTGACATCGGAGTATTGCTGCATGAACTGTTCGCCTTCACAACTGGGGGTTTAAAAAAAAAAAAAAAACGCTGAACAAAAAAAAGAAAAAGTACAAAAAAAGTGTAAAAAGTCGTGGGCGCCACCCCACAAAAATCAAAGCAACAAACATTAAAAGATAATAGAACTATATGTATACATATATAGGTATATATCTATACATCAATATTTAAATATACAAAGATGTATGTATGTATATCTATATATAAAAATGGCTTCCACCCATAATTCCATTCCCAGATACATTCCTATCTGATACATTCTGTACACACATTTACAATACAAATTTTCACTTCACCTCAAAAATAAATATATTTACACAGAGAAGAAAAAGACAACATGAATAAATAACTTCATTGACAGAAAAAAAACCAAGCACTTCAAAATTCAAACATGACAGTCGTCAAACGTCAAACTTATCAGTCGCTGCGTCGCTCTGACCGGCTCACGCGGCTTGTGCACTGGCGGAGGTGAAATGCATGCTGGGAAGCCTATGACCTTCTCGCGGCGCAGGTTTCCACCGCCTCCGACCCGTCGCCTAACCGATGAGTCAGACGTAACGCGCTCCCGTCCCGCCAGCTGGGACCTGTGCTCGAAAATAAAATACAGACATACGGCTTCCCTGCGCAGCGCGGCTGGCGGGCGCAGAGGTGTTACTGGTCGGTTGCGTCCTTCGGAGGGGACTACTTTTAGAAGGACATCCACCCTGTGGCATCTCGCCGCTGTCTCTCTCCGTGTCAAAGTGACTATGAAACGATGGGACAGAACGTCTGAACAATAACGAGTCGTATGTTTTGTTGCCAGCTCGCTCTGATGCCCCAACACGTTCTCCTAGAAAATGACGTTCCCATACAACTTCACCCCTCTCCCATTGTATTATTCCTGTGAATGTTTTGAAAGGCTTGGAAATGTGTCCAAACATAACCAAACTCAAAAAAACCCAAAGCACGTTTCCCACTGTGTAATTTTGATGTGTGGAAAATACATTTTCCAGGAGAAGCGTCTGGTTGTTGGCAAAAAGCACAACCATATTCCTTTGATATCGGACAGTTCTACACAACGAGGAGGGGAGAGGACGCGGCAGCATCCCATTTCACCAGAAGTAGCCTTGAGATGATTTACGACACGCCAGCACACAGACAGTGCTGCATGAGATGGAGCAATAACGGTTGGTGATGCGTTAAAGTACCCCAGGGTGGATTGTTCCTTTAAACTTTGAGTTGTAACCCGACTGCGTCGTATTCGCGGATGCACCGAAAGGCATTTCAGGTGCATCGCCCCCAAACGCACGTCGCGTCTCTGCACCCCGAAGACGCCTGTAACCAGTGCGGCCGCTGCGTGCACGGAGGAGACGGGAGGTCTTCCTGCGTGGGCCGTGTGCAAGTTGTGGCTAGATTATGTGACAATAGTACAAACGCTGAGCTGTGGATCCTTTCGCCTCCACGCCGGCAGGTTGGATCCCCTTTTTTAACGTTAAAAGTCATGTGTCGAATGGAGACGTTTATATAACAAATTGTGAAAAAGAACAGTAACGTGCTTTTAAAAAGGTAAAGGGACATTTGTGTAAACAGGATTATTTCTAACTTCAATGCATACCATATAAAAGGAAGGATTAATGAGTAGTTCTGTTGTCTTTAAAACTGTGTGTGTGCACGTGTGTGTGTGTGTGTGTGTGTGTGATCTGCTGGCAAAAACAAACAAAACATGTCTTTTTGCGGCATAAACCGGTTTGTCGTTATGAGACAAAGGCGGGTCTTCTGCATCGTCGAGGTATCACGATAGCGTTGTGGTTTGTGTTGTAAAAAAGAAAATCCACACCCAACAACTGTTCAGGAGCAACACTGACATCCTATCGCCAAATGAGTAAACACACTGCGTGTGTGTGTGTGTGTGTGTGTTTTGTGTAGTACTGCATGCTGAGCAGTAGTTTGTCTGCCACTCATGCCAAAACCCAAAGAGAAAATTTTGTTTTGTCTGAGAAGTGACGTGCAACAGTTGACTTGAGCCTGAAGAGTTGTTGGTGGTTGTGGCGGCGGCGGCTCGACTCGCCGCTCCCAATGTAAACACAACGAGCTCTCCTGTGGGCGGAGCTCATTTGAATTTCTACGGTTACTGGCGCGTGCCGACTAGTGCGCAGTTTGGGCTCATGTAAAACAAACAAAAAAGTGTACTGAGTTCATAGACGTGAGGTGTACAGGCTGAACAACGTGTCCTCATCGTGGCGTTGTTTGGGGCTTTAGAGACGTTCCCTAAACACGGTTAGAAAGCAAAGCTAAAACGTGATGCAGAAAAACGGCGTGTTTCTCGTTAAATACCTTGTTTGATGCTCGCTTTACACATAAAAACATAGCATCTATAATTAGATAAAGATCATCAGAAATTACCTTACTTAATAGTTTGAACGCAATACAATAAATAAAAAAACGCGAGAAAATAAATGTGAAAAGAAAATACCGTAAAAACAGGAATTGAAGAAGTGGTCATTTTGAAAGGCACTCATCTGCTAAAAAGCCATGAATTCAGTGTGTTTTGTGTGTGTTCAGTTGTATTACTATACGTGTGAGGGGTAACTGTCCTCACAGCAATAGAATGATTGCAAAAATACCCCAAAGTTAGGACAATCTGCCGGTCCTCATAGGTTTCTATTTACAGGGTTAAGGCTTCGGTTCAGGTAAAAGTTTAAAACTCAGTTTAAAATCAGAATGAGGCAATTAGAGCCAAAAGAAGGTCCTCACAAGTATAGGAATAGAAACCTGTGCGTGTGTCTTTGTTTCCCAGTTACTTCATTTCCATATTTGGAAAGGCGAGCACAGTGCACAGTGTTGTGTAGTAGTAGTTGTCATAGTAGTACTAATTGACATCACCATCGATGTTTACAATTATCGACCTTCAAAGAGAGTAAAAAAAAAAAGGAAATAAAGAAAACGACCAGGAAAGACGCCCAAAAGTTCATCGCCAGTCCGCCTGGTGTTAAATAGTTTGTGTGTTTCTGGTGTCCGCCAGTCACGATCCCACCAGCACCTCCATGATGTGGTCTAGTTCCGTCAGATCGATTTTGAAAGGCTGATTGGCTGAGACCTGGGGGGCGGGGCCGCTGTACGGCGACGCCAGAGACTTGAGGAGGTCGTCCGCCGTCACCATGGGCGGCAGCTTGGTTAGGCCCCCGCCCGCCGCCGCGCCCACGGCCCCCGCTGTCGTGCAGGGGTCAAAGTCATACATGGACGTGTCGATGTCGGCGAACAGGACGTCGTCCAGCGCCAAGTCTGAGAGAAACCCCGAGGGGGAGGAGGGCGAGGGAGAGGTGGGGGAAATGTCTCCTAAGCCAGCGGGGGGAGGAGCGTCCAGTGGCCGGAGCTCGCCGCAGCGGGCTTCCGCTAGCAAGACGCCAGCTGCCTCTGGTTTAGCACCCGTGGTCCTGCTGTCTCGCAGGGGGCCCGCGGGCTGCAGGTGGGGGGGCTGGGTGAGTGGCGTGAGAGCCGGGGAGGTAGTCACGGTCCTAGTATTAGCTGCTGCTGTCCTTGTTATGGCTGTGGGAGGATCCAACTCCATGTCACTCAGAACGGGGGGGGGGTCGCCGCTGGACGAGGCCGGCGCCGGGCCCTTGGGGGCCGAAGGTAACGGCGGGGGCAGCGCCGAGGCAGGCGACAGAGGAGGAGTGGGCGGGGATGGACTACAAAAGGCCGAATCCCCGCCGTCCTCCTCCAGCAAAGAGGCGGGAGTCAGGCAGGATTCCAGAGGGGCGGGGCGGGATTCCAGAGGGGCGGGGCAGGCCTGGGGCGCCATAGGGTGGGGGGAAGGCGGCGGGACGACCGCCGGCATCAGCAGCGCCGACGGTTGGGACGGCTGCGCCGCGGCGGACAGGCCGCCGAAGGAGGGCGGGGCCTCGCGGAAACCCTCGTCCATGGGGTCGTCGGGCGGCGGCGAGGGCGGCAGCAGCAGCGGCCGCAGCGAGCCCTCCTGCTTGAGCTCGTCCTGGATGCGGCGCAGCATGTTGTTGATGAGGACGCGGCGCTCCAGGCGCGGCTCGCCGAGCGGCCGCTGGCTGTACAGCTTCATCAGGGAGATGTTGAAGATGGTCTGCCGCTGCAGGGTGTACGACACCTTGGACAGGCCCTCCGGCACGGCGCCCAGCAGCCCCGCCGCCACCGGCGCCTCCAGCGTTTTGCCTTCCAGCCCCTCTTCATCCTCGTCCAGCTTCCGCTTCGCACCTTTACCGAACATATATCTGGAAGACAGAACCAGAGGGACGTCAATGACGCGAGGCAAGGAACAGCTCGAGTTATCACTGCTTATTGTTAGCTTCATAATGCGCTTCTGAACACTGTTATCATTACTATGAGCTCTAGTATTTCTACATTGGTGAAATGTTACATACTGTTCTCACATTGCAAAAAATGTTCTTTTATTTGCACGTCGAATAGCAGGACCAGATCCCAGCGTGGGATCATCATGTCATGCCACGTCTCACCGGTGAAGTTTGCAGACTGAAGCTCTTCGGCTTAACGTGGTGATTCAAAAAGCTGCTTAAATGCAATGAGCTTACAATGAGGGGATTTGTAAATCTAAATAGATAAATATATAGATATGTACCAAAAAATGCATTGAAGATCATCTACAAAGTGTGTGTGTGCGCTGGGCACTGTAGCCCAGCGCGCGCGCGCGCACACACACACACACACACACACACACACACACACACACACACACACACACACACACACACACACACACACACACACACACACACACACACACACACACACACACACACACACACACACACACACACACACACACACACACACACACACACACACACACACACACACACGTTATGTAACAGCAGCATTCCCTCGCCGTACAGCATGATCATAGGTCACATTTTAAGCCCCCCCCCCCCCCCCACATTAGAAGAGCACATTGTGTTACTTGTACCACTTTCAGACGGCGCACATGTTCGACCCGCGTCAGGCAGCTATCTGCCTCTACAGTGTACGATTACATCCAGTAGCTACATAAAAGTAACTTTCCTCTCTCTGTAACAAATGTGTTTCTATTCCTGGCAGAGACGCCTGTTCATCAGAGCTGGGCGCCGTTGAAGGAACCGAGCATTCCCTCAACATACTGTCCATGTTCCAGTAGCCGAGCAGATCTCTGCGTCCGATCGAACTATCCGATGGTGTCGTTATTGGTGCAACAGAGAAAAGCAGCGAAGACCGCGGAGAGACGGGAGGACAGGGAGAAAGAAAAAAACAGGAATCGCTGCAGTAGGTTTGACTCTAATCCAGGCTGACAGGCTCATGCAGCCAGTTGCCGCACACACACACACACACACGCGCACAGAGGAAGTGTGTGCTGCAGGCCCAGTCACCACGACTGGTTGGTTGCCATGACAAACAGAGTCAGCTGGGAATTCACCCAGAGAGATGACAAAGAATGAGATCGGGGAGAGGACGGGGGGGCAGGAAGGAAGAGGAGGAGGAGGAGGAGTACAGGACTAGGTGAGACCGGTCTGTAAAAACGTGGGAGTGGAATGAGCAACTTTCTCGCCACCTGTCTATCAAAAGTGCTGCTGAGTTTTCTATGAGCGCTTCGTTACCCCCGACAGACTCATAAATGATGCACGTCTGATGGTCCGCTGGCGTCCCTCGTTCCCCTTCAACTGATATTAAAGGACGTGAAAGAAAAGCATAATCTCTGACAACTTGTTTTCTTTGCATAGGTCACAACAAAAGTACTGCAACTTCTGTCACGTTGTCATTCCCATGGTAACAGTCACAGGCCAGATGTTGAGAGACAAAACGGCGAATAATATTTTATTAGCTCACTGCTGAAGCATCGATTGGCGTCGGAGCGAAGAGGAAAAACAGATTCAAACGTAGTGATGAGCGAACGCTGTAGGACATGAGCGCATGTCTCAATGAGGACATCCTGATACCAGCTACAATAGGTTTGCATCCGCGGAGACACTAAAGACATGAGATGTGGGTGTTGAGGACCCACATCTCGCCTGCCGCCTGCCCGCCTGCCGCTGGAAGCGGCCACGCCCTCAATTATGCCCAACTTCAAAGCTTAATACATTTCCAGCCGTCCGTTGTCTTTAACGTGGAGAAAAATGAGTTTTGTACATTTTGTGTTATTAACACGGGGGCCTTCGGGCAACAACTCGGCTAATATGATGAACCCTTTGAGTCCCACGTGGACTCAAAAAAAAACTGCGTTTATTTTAGGTTGTACTCACAATTACTTGAATCATTTCTGTCATAGGAATTGCATGTATTATACATTGTTCATTCTGTACACATGGCATCCATTGTAGTCTGTCCATCCCGGGAGTGGGATCCCTCCTCTGACGTTCTCCCTAAGGTTTCTTCCCTTTTTTCCCTCTTGTAAGGGTTTTTTTCATTTTTTGGGGAGTTTTTCCTGTGCCGATGGTGGGTTTCGGGGCAGAGGATGTCGTATGTGTACAGACTGTAAAGCCCTCTGAGGCAAATTTGTAATTTGCGATTCTGGGCTATACAAAATAAAATGACTTGACTTGACTTGACAGTCACACAGCGAGAGAGAGAGAGAGAGAGAGAGCGAGAGAGCAACAGTTTCAAAGCAGATTGCGTGTGTGATTGAGGGCTGAAGCAGCTGCGCATGTCTGACTCACTGACT